>NC_056746.1:1109401576-1109436576 GCF_019279795.1 Protopterus annectens | reverse complement strand
CGTGCGTGCGTGCGTGTGTGTGTGTGTGTGTGTGTGTGTGTGTGTGTGTGTAGGAGAAGGTTTGCTTTTCAGTAAAGGCTGATAAATTTCCGTGACATTAGCATGGTCAGTTGGCATCAAGTCAACAGAGGTTATCAAATGTCAAAAAAACTCCTTTTACACTACTGTGTATAGTTATAGTATGATGCAGGAACATAGAGAAGTTCTGTAGTATGCTATAGTGTGCAAAGTGTTTTTAACATACTATTCTTGTTTGAGTCTGTAACATGGCTGAAAATAATGTGTGGACCAGCCCACCTATCAAGTAAAAATAGAAAATGCCAATAAATCAAGCAAAATAAACTCACTGCACAACACATTTCTCACCATCTGCCCCAGCATATGATGTGTCTTGATTGCCTGGTATACAACACGTAAGGTTATGCCATGGTGGTTTCTTCACATAACTCAGTGTAGAGTGTGGGCCACCTATCTTTCATACATATGATATTGTAATTTTGATTGTTTTGTACACCAAGCTCTCAGAATAGATAAGGCTTCCTCTAAGATGTATACCTGTCCTGTGCTGGATGAATCCATAATTCACACAATTCTCTTGGTATTGCTATAGTTTTCTTCAGAGTAGCAGGTGAGTGACAATAGTCACATAGGCTGTATGAGACATGACATCCACAATGCAGTTCTGCTTTTTTTATTTCATAAGTAGTAATATACTTTCTGCCTCTGCGTCAATAAGTTTTTTAAAGCTACTGGCTGTCACAGCTAGAAGTAGCTTATACATTGCCTTTTACATGTAACACCTTATATCTAACCATGGTGCAAGGACTGGGTCTGTAATATAAGCTTGGGCTGGGTATTACATGACCCATCTTTGCTGTGTGAGATATAGGGGGCTTATAAAACATGCCTGTTTGTCAATTGCTTTTGAAAGTGTTATCACTCAGTTTTTTGTTGTTAAGTTCAGCTATGTGCCTGAAAAGATGAGCCTTGTGACAAACCAAGGCTTTCTGAACATAGACTTGTATCTTAGATTCCCTTGGCCATCTTGTCTGCCCAATACTTGCAACATCTTTGTTCCACCATCCTTTCTGATGGCATGTTTTTAGAAATAAATGTATTGCCATTTTACAGCATATGTCTTATTCCTGATAAAAAAGACTGACAATAGTATGTGTTGTCAGTGGGCAGTAGTAAGTGTTGTTTAAAGTGTGAGCATGCACTTGTGTCTGTGTTCACGTGCACACGCATGCATGTGTGCTTACACATTTGTGTATCCTTGCATTACTCATGTCATAATTAGTTCATCATTTCTCATAATATCATCAACATCATCATAATGGTTCCCTTCAAAAAGTGTTTGGACTGTAATTGTGATGTTTACAACAACAAAAGTTAAGTTCAGCTTCAATTCCATTACAGCAAATAGTGAAACTCACTGTAGCATGAATAAAGAGTTTTAATAGTGGGTCTACACACCTCCTCCATGCACTTTATGGAGAGGCTGCACTAATCTAAATACCCCCTTTTTATCAACTATATTTTATATATAAAAAACATGCACATATGATATAGATTTATCCTAAGGGAACCTAGGAAAAACATATTATTAAAACATGTACTTGATATATTATACAGATAATCTATGTTTATTTTCACTGTTGATATTTTATTAGAATTTATCCACACTCTTGGTAGATCACTAACAGTTTGTCTACATCCCTGACACTTTAACAAAGCTACCAAAATTCTCCTAAATCCTGTATTATTTACACTGATCAATAAAACTAAAGTAAAAATCCAAACACTCCACATACTGAGCACAAAAAACACAGGCAAATCCAAATACCTAATACCCCAGCCAACTTAAAATTGCCTCCAAACCCAAATATATACTTAAAAAACTAAAAGAAAAAATTAATTAAAGCACTGCCCACATCTGCTATTCACTTCAAACTAAAGTGCACAGACCACATGCGTATACACACACACACACACACACATACACACACACACACACACACACACACACACACACACACACACACACACACACACACACACAGGTGGCCCTGCAAGAAATGACACTTCACACCTAAATAAACCCCTAGAAATCAAATTCATATTAGCAGAAAGAGAAAAATGAAAAATAAAATGTTGACTGTAACTAGCTATCAAAAATGCATTATATCAAACAAATTCACCCATTTCTATCTATACTCCCAAAAATATACTAGATAAAGACATAAACTATAAAACTAACAAATCCTATCAAAACCCTCAGTACATTACTAACATACATCAAAAATGCACTCACTGTACAAATAAAGGAAATATTAAAAACTGTCTCAGAAGTAGAGTACAAAGCCTGTCACGAGATATTGATCACACGAACCTCTGTAAACTACCTAAATCCCTTTTCAGCACTTACTTAGGCAAGTAATGTAGCCCATAGATGTCAACATGACAACATGAAATATTAGTCTAACATTATAGAACACAGAAAAATGAATAGATAAATGACATGTAGTAGTCCGGTTTGTGTGATGCATAAATTGTGTACTGTTGGATTAGGGAACTATGTTTATGATACTTGCTCCATAAACCAATGTTACAAGATATTTCATGCATTATATACTAGATTGCCACATATTAAAAAAACTCTGCCTTGCTCCTTCTACATATATGTATATATAAATATATATACCTGTAAGTCCTCTCACTTTAGTCAAAATTATTTTAGTTGACATCTTTTTTTGACAAAACAGATAGTAGACAGCTGTGTCAAATCGCACAATCCCAGGGGGTGGGGATTATGCCATTTCCCAGTATTGTGCGATACTGGAGTTAGTATATATAATCAGCAGGTGGTGTGCATGGGGGTGCCTGTGCTGGAATTTTGTCCCCTGTTTCATATTTCAAGGTTTGGTCTCGGAGCATGCTAAATGATCTGTATTAAAACAGATCCTCATAGTGTAGTGCAATCGTTTTCCGGCTATAGGGTTAAGATGTCTTCAATCCTTAAGGAAAATCATTAAACTATAGGGAAAATGGCACTTTTCAGCAATCAAAGTTGCTGGCTAAGAGTCCTTAAAACCAGGAAAAAAAGCACCACAGATTGCAGTCAATCTCATTTGACACTTTATCAGATCTAACTCAATTTACATGACAAGCAGTATTTACATCCCTTAACACACTGTCAGTTCACCTGAGGGGATCTATATTGGTCCAGATAAATTGGCCGACTTGTCAAAAGAGCTGTCAGCTTTCTTGCCTGCTTAATTTGGTTGACATGTAAGATCATTATATTACTAAAGTTGAAGAATATGCCCTGTCTTGTGCAATGTTGGACTTTATACATTTAATTAGCAGGAGGTGTAAGGGGGTCCAAGGTGCTTGGCCACTGCAAAAAATATTGTTTTTAATTTACATGCTCTGAAGTTATGTCTCTTAGCATGATCACATGCTGTCAATTTTTTGTCAGCATTTATGCTATTGATCTACTAAACTTATATATATATGTATATGTGTATATAAATATATATATATATATATATATATATATATATATATATATATGTATATATGGATCTAGGGCTATTGAATGAAAGTCCAATAGTCCGAATTCACAATAATCAAACACACTTTAACGAAAGCGCTTTCACCGAAAAAGCACTTTCATTAAAGTGCGTTCGAACCCCCCCCAAAAAAACAACAACATTTATATTCTCACTCCGAGGTCACACTACAGTGGGGAAAAGAGAATTCTCCCTTAACCGCACCGTAGTGCGACCAGCACAACCAGTATACATAACCGTAAGTGCTGCTTAGGTGAACAGCACTTTCGGTTATGTATGTTTGGTGATTTCTGCTTCGGCAGAAAGTGCCATCGGGGATCTGTACAGATCCCATATATATATATATATATATATATATATATATATATATATATATATATATATATATATATATATCTACACACACACACACACATATATATATATATATATATATATATATATATATATATATATATATGCGTGTGTGTGTGTTTGTGTGCATGCGTGCATGTGTGTGTGTTCTTGCATGTATGCATTGTAGCACAGTAACTACTGAGTCAGGAGATTACACTGCTCATTCTGGGGCTCCTTCTCCTATTGCCTTTAACAGAGCTTGTGCTGTTACAGACAGTTACAAGCAGGCAGACTAGAAAGAGGCAAGTCTTTATAGAAACCAATGAGGAACAGGTGTATACTGAGAGACATAATGGCCACTATCTATGGAAGAAATTAGATTCCTTGTCCTCTAGGCCTAGAGAGGATTACCTGGAGTCTCTGTGATGTTTTATGTAAAGGAAGAAGGCCAGGTTAAGAAGAGACAAAGAAGATGCCTAGGACTGAGGAGTTCTAAAGTGGAAATGAAGTGCCCACTATATGTGAGATCTTAAGTAAAGGAAAAGCTTCCAGTGTGCATGAGTTCTGTAGACAGCTACTGGAATATATTATAGCGCATGAAGAGAGAGAGAGAGAGAAAAGGCTATTGGCACCAAATACCATTATGGGCTACGTATTGAATAAAGTACTGTTTGATTTAATAACTGTTTTATTCTTAGGCTAAAGATTCCAGACACATTTTCTATTATTTTCTGCTGACTATATTTTGTCCAAACATACATTTTGCATTGGCTGCATGAAACTAAATTTTAGTTTTTGTTAAAAAGATAATAAAATATGTGTTAATGCAACATGACACCGACTTCTCATACTTAAAGTGTGAATTATTGGGTTAAAGCCTCTAGAAATGCTACATTGGTGACTGTACCTGGCAGAAGAGCATTTTTTATAGATATTTGTGACTTTCCAAATCTACTTGCTTGGTATGAGTTTTTCCCCACCACTGAAAGAATTGCAAACCCCCATAGTGAACCAATGTATAAATTCAAGCATTGAGATAAGCATAGAGGTTGTTCATAAATGCAACGGCATTAACCACTGAGTAATCAAGGGGAGGGGGGGTTGAACCATGTTAGGTCCTCAGCTAGTTACAAGTCTGGCTTGAAAAATACTTAAAAATTGTGAGGTTGTGGTTATATTGGTTTGTGTCTTAATTTTTAAGATCAACAAATAGTAGTCTGAGCTAGCCAATCATGGGATACCTAAAGGTAAATAACATAGTAGAGGAATCTTTGTGATGACCAAGTCAATTAGGTTTGTCCCCTTCTAGGAAAGGACATAGTCTAGTTGAGTTATTTGGCATCAATGATTCCTTGTTTAAACTTCTAGCACTAAGCAATGACCAATGCCATCTTTAAATTATCCAGGTTTGGTGTGACTTTTGAGAGACATGCAGCTTTGAAAACTGGCTCCAAGCTGAGTGGACCACCATAATGTTTTCTTATCTAACCACAGACACAATGAAAGCTTATATGGACCTTGAGAATGTTGACATACACAACTACTAGAAACTTAAAGCAGACATTTGGGCTAGTGCTGGAGTTTCTCCTAATGCATAGTTCCTTAAATTTCACAACTAGACATTCAGTATGGATAGATGGCTAACTTAATGCATATTTTGAAACTGTACCTAGAACTGCAAGCAAAAAAGGAAAATTCTAGAAATCTTGGTTGTAGATAAATTTAAAGGGGCAGTTCCTAGTAAAGTAATGAAATGCATTCCAAACATACTTCTATTATGCCTGTGTTAAAAATAAAAGCACTGGATTTATGAGAATTGTATGGAATTTTATACTAAGTGCTTTATTGAATATGGTTCAAACACTTGTAAAGTAAAACTTTATTCATGAAGTGTTATTTAAATATATCCAATAATGATGAAATTGTCTTAAAAAATAATAGTTTTATTTCTTTAGATTCATATAATTATTGTTTTAAAAGTTTTAGATTTTTAACATAAATGTTTAATTTAAGAATGCATTTTCAAATAGTGCACTTGTAATCACACCATCCTGAAAGAGCTGACTTTGGAAGGTAAGTATGTTTGGGCCTGGTTAGTTTTTGAATGGGAGACAGCCTGGTAACACCAGGAGTTTTATTTATAAGTCTTGTTGTAGTACATTGTTTTAAAGTGTTTTTAAAAGTTTTTATTATACAGTGACGAAGAAGACGCTTTATAAAATATTATTTGGTCACATGTGTACATACTCACATGTATTGTATTTTTATTTTTATATTAATTCATTTGTGCAGTTTTATGCAGATTGTTTAACATACCTTTAAGAAAACACAGACCATGAAATGATTATTTAATTAAGTCTTATTAACTATAGGGTATAAAAAGGGATGTGAGCTAAAAGATGTCGGGTTCTGAAGAACTCCAAATGTTTTGTTAGGATGAAAGTGGTAAACCTGTTCTCATGTTTTACTTTGTTATTTTTTTTTTTTGTAGTGTTAGTAATAAAGTTCTGTTTTAATGGACTTTGAATCATTCATTGGTGCATTTCCTTTCATTGCTGGTGGATTTATAACATATTCCATTTGTATGGGAGTGTAACAACAGCTGGTGTCTTTTTGTGGTTACTACACTGGACTTGATTTAAGATTCAGTTTTGGATTACAGTGAGTCTATTCAGAAGACAATTTCTATATTATATGTACTGTTGAAGCAATTAGTTTGCTGTTTGCTGCTCAAACACAGTGAACCGTTTTTAGTTTTGAAAGTTAGTATTCCATAACCCATGCACAAATATCAACTGTTTTAGGCAAAGTATTATACCCAGTAGCTCTAAGTGTGTAATTTAACATGTGATATGATAATTGACCTAGATAAGGAATAAGGTTTAAGAGGCAGGATTTGAATGAGCCATATAATGCTTAACTGACAATGGCTGGATAGATTGATGTATAATGTTTGCAACTACAGTTGTTTCAATGGTGCCTGCAATGTATAATGTTTGCAACTAAAGTGGTGTCATTTTGTTTGTTTGTCATTTATATAAATGTAAAATTGCCTATGTTACGTGATAATTTAATGAAGATGTTTATTGAAAAAAAAAAGATTTTTTTTCAAATTCAAAAAGCTATGGAAAACATGGGGGGTGTTCAAATGAAAAAGGTGGTTGGATCAGAACAGTAAACAACTCCAGTATTTAAACTAATAGAATAAGTCAGCCTGGAGACTGATAGAGAATGTGGCACTCGCTATAAAACTCCAGTTGTTAAAAAAAAGAAGAACTGACAGGGAACAGTCCATAGTTCAGAATACACTAAGAGAAATAAGTGTAGAAACAGAAGAAGATATAAATGAAACATATACTGAAGAAAAACAAAAAGGAGGACTTGAACAAAGTCTTAAATTTCTCCCAAACATAATCAGCATGCTTAGAGAAAAGAAAGTAAGATAACACTATAGCAGTGAAGAAGAACCTGCCACTACCCCCATTAGATGAAAATTATGTTTGTAAATTACATTTTCAAAGGATGAACTAGAGGAAGGGGAAAATCATGTAGCTGTACATCTAGGAGAAAAGGCCACAGCCTCCATGCCACATTAGAATATAAATTAAAATATTGCTAACTTTGGCTGATCTCCACATAAGCCATATCTGTTTCAAGAAGGCCCAGTTGTATACAGAATATCACAGAAGTAAAAGGGAAAACAAGGGAGCAGAACAACCCAACTCCATATGTTTACTTTCAAATAAGAAATTATCTGTTATACATTGTAACAAAATATAAATAAGAAATTCTGAATTACCTATTACTTCCAAGACCTGTTAGAAATCCTGTAAAGAAGTTTGCAAATAGACATATTTTGAGTGGTCATTTAGCAATTGATAAGACAAAGGCTGGAATTTTATGTGCATTTTACTGACCTGTGTTATAAAGGACATGTAGAACTTTAGTACACCTTGTTCAGCATATCCAAAAACAGCCAATGACAATATCAGTAGTGGATGACCCATTTGGATAAGTAGCAATACTCATCATGGGTACATTTGTAAAACTGAGTAAACGTCATGAGTATATCTTGGAAATTATTGTTTATGCAACAAATTTCTTGAATCAGTACCCTTACAAAGAATTAATGCAAAGTCCATAGCAAATGAACTAGTTAAGGTACTTTTTAGAGTAGGAATTCTCTGAGAAATTCTTACTAAGTAAGGCACCTCATTCATGCCAAATGTAATGCATGAACATTATCAGGTCTTGAAAATCAAACAGCTAAGAATATCTGTGCACCATCTTCAAACAGATGGGTTAATGTAGCACATCAATTAAACTTGAAAGTTTATTTACAAAATGTTACATAACTGGATAGGAGAATTTGGAACAATCTGTTTCCAAATCTTCTCTTGCTGTAAGAGAAATCTGCCAAGGCAAATTGGATTCATACCACTTGAATTACCATATTACAGACATCTTCATTGCTTGCTTGTCATAGCATATCAAACTTGATATGAGGACAACATGTGACAGAGTATTTTTCAGACCTGCAAGACAGGTAAATAACTATAATGTCTATAATAAAAAAAAAAAAAAGAAAACACACATGGAGAGCAGGAAACAGAACAGAAAGAATGTAAAAAAATGCTCACCTCAGAAAATTTAAACTGGGAGATAAAGTATTTGTGTCAGTATCTGATGCTGAAAACAAGTTCCTAGCAAAGTGCTAAGAATATTTTTAAATTGTATTAAAAAATAATTGGAGTAAATGATAATGTGAGAAAACTGGGAAAAAGAAGCCAGGACAGTTATAGCACATAAACGGTCTGAAAGCTTAGAGAGAAACTATTATTTCTGTAGTATGTTTGCAAAAGAAACTAAGGTCCCATGACACATTCCCATGTCCTAGAAACAAGGAAGTAAAGGAAAGTGCACTCAGGAATGAGGGCATTTTCTCAGATTTACTTGGACAAATCAGTTTAATACAATATAGAGAATGGGCAATCTGTAGATCGCACCCTGATTGAAGAATGAACGTTGTCCCACAGGGTGTTAATCTACAGGTAATGCCCACTGAGAAATTAGTTCAATGCTTCACAGCAGCATATCAAGCTGCAGTGGAGCTTGGACTGAAAAAAACTAATGGCCGACATTATTTTATGCTCACTAAGTAGTGCTTTACCTGTTAAACAAGGGTAAAATAAAAAAAAATAATAAAATAAATAAGCATGTGTGCATATGTGTTTATGTCTGTGTGTGAGAGTGTACGTGCGTATGAGAGTGAGAGAGAGCTTGATCAAGCTACTATTTTACACTCGCTAAGCAGCCTTTTTGTTGTTTAGCCAGTGTGTGTGTGTGTGTGTGTGTGTGTGTGTGTGTGTGTGTGTGTGTGTGTGTGTGTGTGTGTTACAGAAAGTGAAAGACACAGAGACAGACAGAGAGAGAGAGAGAGAAGAGTTAGAGTGATCAAGAGATCCCTGGCAGCAACATTTAATAGGCTTGTGTACCGCTTGACCTCTTAGCTCAAGATATCTGGATAAGCCTAAAATAAACAGGGGTACAAAGGCTCAAAATAGGAACATATTTTAAATGTTGTTATAAAATCACAAAGTTCCAGAACCAAAAAAGAAGTGTATATTGCCCAACAAACAACTTGTAGAAACCAGGACACTTGTCGAATTAGGACAGTATGACACAATCCACAATCCAGGAACGTATAAAAATACTGGTTTATTCGGTAATCATCACAAAAAAAGTTACCACGTTAAAACGTCTGGAGCAGTTTAAAAGATCTATGGTGTTGACATATGGACAAACTTCAGGAAGGATAAAGGAAATTATGAAAAAGAATTGGGTTGTGTTTAAAGGCAAAGAAGGTCTTTTGGAGGTTCTGGGAAATGAACCACATTTTGTTTTTAAAACAGATTTTAATATAAAATTTCTGCTGGAGCACCCAGTTATTTTTAAAACCGTGAATAAAGGAATGGGAAAATGTGGTAGTTGTGAATATTGTAAATTTATTTTAACAGCTCCAATTGTGGAGTTAGGAAATACAGGATATACAATACATTTAAAACCAGGTACCTGTAACACCAGGGGAGTGATTTATTTAGCCTCGTGTCAGGTTTCTAAATTTTTCTATATAGGGAAGACAGAGAGGGCTTTTTTGTAGATGTATCTACAAACATTTGTATGCGATAAGAAAAGGGGATGACAGTAATGCCCTCAGTCGACACTTAAAAGCTAGTCCCCATTGTTCTGGTTTTCTTTTTGGAATTTGTGAGATTGTAGATAAAGACCAGAGGGGGGCAACTAGAAAAATAAATTAGAGATGAAGGAAATAACATGGCAAATTAAAACTAATGCCACAATGGGACCCGGGTTGAATGAAATGTTTAGTATTGTGCCATTTTTAAATAAACGAGCTGAAAAATTATGAATTTTGTAGTTAAAATTATTTTTATGGTGTATATACGTACTTGATTTTATGTACCTTTGTTAGAATGTATTAATTATACTTAATTGATTGTAAATTGATTGGTGGGAGTGGGTATTTAAACAGAGGAAGTTAGTATTTTAAACTGTTCTGAGGAAGTCATGCTTGACATGATGAAAGCGTTTAACTTTTTTTGTGGTGAATACCGAATAAACCAGTGTTTTTATATGTTCTTGGATTGTGGATTGTGTCATACTGCCCTAATTCGACAAAAATCACAAAGTTACTTGAATATTAGGATTTGTGTTGCATTTTCTGAGGCAGAGTTGTGTGTGTGTGTGTGTGTGTGTGTGTGTGTGTGTGTGTGTGTGTGTGTGTGTGTGTGTGTCTGTTTTACAGAGTGAGTGAGATCGACCAGTAGCAGCAATAACAATTTCACAATAACACACACCCTGTTGGGGATTATTCTAGACCTAAGCAAAGGTTACTGGCAAATTCCAATAGCCTCACAAGCTAATGAATAAATAGCATTTCTTATTCTTCCTCTACAGAGCCCTACTTTTTGGTCTCCAGTCTTCAAAGAGCATCTGCAACATTCCAGAAGCAGTTGACAAAATTGTTGGGCCCCTATACCAGACACTCGGCAGTATACCTGAATGATGGAATAATTTTCTGTGAAGACTGGGAACGCTGTCTGTCTAAGATTCATTCGATGTTTAATTTCCTGCATCTATCTTTGTTGATGGATAACTCATCTAAGTGCAAATTATACATGCCAGAAGCCAGCTAATGGATTGTGTAATAGGTCAAGGGATAGTTAAACCAAAGGATGGGAAAATAGACGCACTACAAAAATGTGTCCAAGACAACCAGTCAAAAACAGGTTAAGGCTTTTTTTTTTTTTTTTTTGGTCTTGCTAGCTAATATAAAAAAATATTCCTAATTTTGCTACTGTTGCTTGCCTCCTGAGTGAGCTGACCAAGGTTAAAGCCTCACTGGTCAGTTGAATCAGAACGTTTCTTTAGGGGAACTTAAAATGATGTTATGTAAAGAACCAATACTCTTTTATTTCCAGATTTTTCAAGCAATTTTTACAGTGTTCACGCCTCTAAGGTAGACATAGGCTCTGGCTTTCTTCACTTTATAGATGGAGATAAGCATTCCATCTATTTCATAAATAGAAAACCCAGCAATGCTGGGAGAAATTATTCAGCTATAGATAGAGAGAGAGAGAGAGAGTATCTTGCTATTAAATTGGATCTCACTACTTGTTAGTAAGGAGCTTTTTGCTTCTTACTGACTTTTCTTCTTGACAGTCTCTCTACCAACACAAAGACTGATATGTTTTGGGGCTGTTGCTGCTTTGATACCTTTTGGTGTGATGTTTAAGTGGGCATTTACTAATTTTGTGTGGTTTACTTTTTCTATCAGTATTATTGGCATAGATTATAGTGAATAGTTTTGCTAGAGATGTGTTTTGCGGTAAAGAGCAGTAGTTTTGCTATTTTAGGGTGTTGTAACAGTTGCCATTTATTTAGCCATGTTTCAATTGATAAGAAGGTTGGTTTTGTTCTGTAAGGTCTTGTAGTTTAGAGAGAGATCTGGCGGAGCACAGTAGGGTTGAATCATCAGTGCATTGAAATAGGGTAGTGTTTTTTTTTTGTAGCACCATAAAGGACATTGATGAATAAGAATAGATCCATGTAAGACACCACTTGTTACTGACAAGGAAGTAAAGACATGATCTTTCCATTTCGCTATTCTGTTTGAGAGAGGTAATTATAGAAACATTGCATGAAAGAGTTGGTGAGCTCAAAGGATGACACCATAGTTTCTGATGAAAGAGAGTATGAAAAACTTTTGATAAGTCTGGGAAGATGGTGGAGATAAGGGTTCTGACATTTCTACAGGTGCTGTCAGTATTAACAAAATTCAGCAAAGCAGTAGTTATGCTTTAATGAGGACAGATTCCTGCTGGGTTGAAAACAAAAGCTGGTAATCAGTTAGACAGCTGAGAAGTTGATGAATATATTTTTTGACAGGGGACTTAAAATGGTAATCAGCCTATAGTTTGAAGGAGTTGTATTGACTCCACCCTTGTACAGTGGAATACTGAATGATTTAATTTATATTAATTATATTAATTTATATTCAGATATGGATTGATTTTTCAGAGTTGAGACTGCATATGCAATAGCCTCAACTGCTGTTTTAAGATGTTACCCAGGTAGTTTGTCTGGGGCAGTTGTAGTAGACTTTAATCTTTGCAGGTGTTTTTGATGCCATTTGTGGGAATTGGTTGGAAAAATA
This sequence comes from Protopterus annectens, assembly GCF_019279795.1. NCBI lineage: Eukaryota > Metazoa > Chordata > Ceratodontiformes > Protopteridae > Protopterus > Protopterus annectens. The sequence goes on along the minus strand of NC_056746.1, from coordinate 1,109,423,931 downwards.
AATGGTGATGGAGGTTATTTGACTGATTATGGACATCAAGAGTTTGATTAGTCTCATGGTTTGTAGTGGTTTTACTGTATAAAGTGGGTATTGACTTGTTTGGCTATGGTATAATTTTGTTTCTGTGTGTTTGGTGTGGGCTGTATAGCTTGTCCTGGATTTAACAGATTATTGATTGAGGCCCAGAACAATTTGGCATAATTGGTGTATGCTTTGATTTATTGAGGCTTTCTTACCTGTGGTGATAATTTGTTTTGCTAGGTTTGTTGGTTGTCTACATGCTAGTTAAGTAGGAGCTGACCTTCCAACTTTTGTCTTTTTGTTTCATGAGTTGTTTAGTTGCTAAGGATTTCCATGGGGCAGGGTTGGCTTTGACTCTGTTTTATTTGGGGGGGGGGGTAGTGTGTGTTTAGAACACCTATAAAGATTTTATTGAGCTCAAAGACAGCATGATCGATGGGGAGAATCTTTAGAGACTCACAGATACATAGTATATTAAGAAAGTGTATTTATACAAGTTTTCTTACCAGGCTGTAATGATGTGTTTTGGGGCTGCTGCTGCTTTGATACCTTTTGGTGTAGATAAGTACGTGATCACTTAGACTGTTCCATGGGATGATCTTTTATTTGGAGAGGATGTTAGGGTCCAATAGAGGGTTGCTTGTCTGGCGGGGACTTTTTTATATCTAGTTTGTGTGGTTATAAATTGGGTGAACTTGTACAGATGAATATTATCGGCTGGATTTCCAGATTGTATGGTTTAGCATTCAATACTGATATCACCTGCTTGAACAACAATGGTAAAAAATGCCTACCTTAAATAATTGTATAACCCTGGGTACTAATGAAATTTAGGAAACTTTTTAAGACTGAATCTTTGTGTTACAATACAATTAGATAGGAAATTACTTACCTGAAAAGGCACCAACCATCTTTAGTTGAATACTAACATTACAGCTATGTTTTTTGAAAATGGACGAGCACTTACCCATCCAAAAACACACAAAAAATGTTAACTATGATCAGAACCATTTAAAAAATTAACAGTGAAAAAGTACAAATTAATATGCAGAATGCATGACTGCAAAAAGGGATCCCATATTAAACTGATGTATCAAAAGAGAAATGTAATCCCCGCATAAGCAATAATCATAACATTAAAATATACTCAATAAAATTAGAATTATATAAATGAAATACTTTAAAAAATATTAGATGAATTCTCTTTTTGCAATCACATAATATGACTTATTCATGCAACTACACCAAAACCTTTAAGTCATCCTCTATCAGTTACAAAAAAAAAAACTTGAACCCAACTGGCTGAGGTAAATCCCTCAATAAAATTTCTAAAAGTGGAAAGCTGCCCCTTTCCTACAAAACCACAACACTTAAAAATAAGATAAATAATAAGAATAAAAATAACAGAACAAACAACTAACTACTCAAAATAGTATCAAAAAATCTACCTCATAACTAATAAAAAGCCTGCCCAAAATGGTAAAAAAAGGCATCTATATCATAACATCGACAGCTTAGGTTGTCGAATCCAAAATCATTGACACCTAAGCGTCAAAAGCTAAAAACAGCGAACGACAAAATCATCGAATTCTTCCCTAGGGAAAGAATTCACTTGGCCATCCGCAAACAAAATAAACAAACACACCCAAACATAGTCGCAGGCTTCACCCCCCACAACCTCTCTAACTAAATATACCAACCCCCGAGACCAGTCTACATTGGGAAAAGGGCAAATCCCCAAGAACAGTCACACAAATTCTTTCCCAGGGAAAGAATTTGATGATGTGCCTGTTCGCTATTTTAAGCGTTCAATGCTTAGGTTTCGATGAATACGCATTCGACAACCTAAGCTGTCGACAAATCAATAGGGAACCAAAAAAAATACTTAGAATAACTGTATAACCCTGGTTACTAATACAATTCAAAAGGCTGAGTCTTTGTGCTACAACATACTGAATACACTGTACAAAATCGGATAGTACTTTTAACCAAGGGAAAGCATGGAAATGCACTAAAATGGGAGGAAATGAAGCAACAGGAAAGGCCAGCTTCACCCTTGATGCCCTGCAAGTACAAGCAAACACAGCTAACATTAGAAACTACTAAAAAGGAGTGCAGACGTGCATGCGTATTCACACACACACACACACACACACACACACACACACACACACACACACACACACACACACACGCACACACGCACACACACGTGCACACACACTTGTGCACACAAGCACACACATACATGTACACATACTCACACAAAAAGAAACATTTCTGTTTCAGAGACATTGTGTTAATCAGTAGAGACTGCAGTAGGCCAAAAGTTTCAATTTCTCCAACCCTCAGTAACTTTGTGTGCAAATATAAGAGGCAGAGTATTTTTTTAGGGATTTTTTTGAGAGGATTTTAATTCATTTGGTTCTATTGAATCATGGATATTTGTAAAAGAGTCCTATATCTGGGGAAAAGCACAGCTAAAATTCAATACAGGAGGAAGACATAGAACACTATCAAGTAAACAACAAAAAAGTGTATAAGGGAGTCAATCTTAGCACAAAATAATTACTTTTGTGAAGATATAGATGGGAGCAGAAGAGTATATGCTAGGCCTGAATGCCTGCTGTCAGCTTCATCTCTGTCCAACTTGGTGAAGGCTAATTATTGCTGATTGTTCAAGAGGACTCTAATGCACATTTCTTCTCCTCATTCACTTGTCTTGTCCTCACACGTGCCCTTCCTTTTTCTAACAGCGCATTGCCTGCCCTTTTAATCACAATAGCTACCTCACTTTAGTATTCCTTCCTCTTTTCTGTCATCCTCTAGCTCATTCATTCTTTAATATGCATATACATTTGTTCACTTGTATTTGTTCCTGTCACTATTCGGAATATCTTGTATTTCAGCATGTTAGTAGGGTAAACAAACCTTCACATAATCTTCTCTGCAACTTTAGAAATCAGAATTACAGGGTCTCATGCTACCACACTTGAGAAAGGTGATTCTAAAGATACTGTTTGATTTGTTTAGCTCCATCACTTTCATTTGAGTTCACAGAACTGACTTTTGACAAGGTCCTGATGCAAATAGATTATCCAGTCTGTAATTAGAGAGACTCACTTAGCCACAGATCTTATACCTAGGCACGAGCATGCTCCCTCTATAACTATTGTTCTCACCTCATGAAACAACATAATTCTACTTGTCAGAAGTTTGTACGTTGCAGTCTAAAATTAATCATTAAACACTCATTATTTTCATCTTAATTTTTCAAGTTAATAACATTAATCTGTTTAACAACTGCAGTAACAACTAATGACAATATACAAAATCTGTTTTATTCATCTTAGGTATAAATGGCATTCATCTGCTGGATTTGTGCTTTTATGAACCACAACTAAAAAGATACAGCATGTGTATTACACACCCAATTTTATATTGCTTCAGAACTAAGAGTTTGTATTACAAAGTAAAGCAAATTCAAGTGCAAGCAAAATACGTCATGACATGCATTATATGTTTTACAAAACGGAAATGTATCTGAGAAGCAGTATATTCTATAAAATATCACACCAATAAATCAATTACATAAAAATGAAATTATATACTTTATGACACCTGCTCATAAATTTATACTGATACATTTTATGAATTATTAGTAAGTTATTCTTACCTGGATAAGATGATACAAATTTATTTTGCTACACTATGTATGATTTACTTTCACAAAACCAACATGTGTTACAGTCCGGGCAGGAAATAATAATTATTCTAATAGGTCATCAGTTTGTATTCTAGATGGCTGGTTAAAAAAAATGCTGTGACTAATTGCTGTTCTCTAAAATGAAACATTCTTTTTTTGTGAAACGTTCTGCAGTTTTATTGGCATAGTTAAACATGCAAATAATTTCTGAGAAAAAAAAACAGTTTGATGCATTGCTGATTTCCTGTGTCCTTAATGATACAAAAAACCCACACTAAATAATTCCTTGCTACCTGTATAAAAGATGAAACATGCATGCCAAACTATTGTAACAATTATTTTAAAATAAAACTTGCTAGCAAATTAAAGATTTTTATTCAAAATTAGGTACTGTTCAAACTCATGTCAAATATTAAACATATTAACCAGTGTACAAAAATGTCATAAATACCTTTCAACTAAAGCAAATGGCATATTTTGGTGTATGTATGTATGTATGTATATATATATATATATATATATATATATATATATATATATATATATATATATATATATATATATGTATGTATATATATATATATATATATTTTTTTTTAATATGTATGTATGTATATATGTATACATTAAAGAGCGTGTAAAGCAATGTTGTTTTTTCTTGATGTTTAATTGATACTCCATTAATGAAATAATATAAACAAATATCAAGTCATATGTAAAACAATATTTTTGATGTTCAGATGGTAAACTGCAACTGAAAATTACTCTGTCTCATGAAATATGACCTTGTGCAAAAGCATCCTATTTCATTCTGAAACTACACCGACGGAGATGACTCAGAAGTCTGTAGGTTACTTGTTACAACTAGAGTTATGTTTCATTTCACTAACCACATCAGAGAGCCTGGGGGCTTAAAATGTGTGTGTTTATTGCCTTCTGAAGCAAAGATATTGCTGCTGGGTTTCAACACCTCAAACTTATTTTCTTCATCATTTCTGATTAAACAGGAAAATACATCTAGCAGGGATTTAGGCCCAGAACTGAGCTGCTGAAAACCACTCTTACATATAGCATTATAATTTAATATAAATTTTGGTTTGATACTGGCCATAGGAACCCAGGTTATCAAGAAATGCTCTATAGCTCTTCCCATTAAGGCAATAACAAAAATCCAAGGCAACCAGGAAACAGATCGATGTAGTAGTGTAAATAATGGTTTATTATAGCAAACAGAGCAAACTCAGCAAAAGTGCTCAGTGCTCAATTCAAACACAGATCCACAAATGAAAGTTAAGCACGCTTTCACCTAGTAAAATACAAGGCTTCATCAGAACAATGAACAAATCAATCAAACCACTTAAATAATATCCCTATCCAATAAAATTCCAAAATCAATTCATTCTTAAAGTGCTCAGCACCTATTCATCAATGATTTAAACAATGTATATTGGAGATATATAAAAATGTTGTGCTGTTGCATAAACAAAAATAAATTGTTAAAATCAATACACATATAAATTGTAATAAATTTTAATAAATAACACTTCATTTAAAATAGTTAAAACTATTGGATGTTGTTGTAAGTAAATTAAGGTGAATCCTACTATGGAGGAAAATGAAATAATATTAATGTGAAAACTTCCCCAATAAAAATCATAACTTAGCAGATCGCAATTTTAAAACACTGTTTATACTAATGTAGTCATTGAGTCCAGGGGATCTACCAGCATCCATCCTTAACTGCCAGTACAGTTCCTAAATTCTACCCTGGACTCCCAATTGCCACCACGAGGGTCAATAACATCCTGTTCAACTACTGAAAATTTTATTTTCATATCCTTACATGTTAGAGAGTACCTGTAAAAGGCATTGGATTCTTTAAATTTAGTTATCTCATATAAATGACCATAGATCCTTCTCCTTAGGGTACCTACAGTTTTGCCAATATAAAAACTGTGGCAAGCTCCACAAATTCCTATATATATAAAACGCCTTTGGTGCCACAGTTATAATATTTGGAAGCTGCCATCCTAAAACCCTTGGACGGGATACAAATTTCACTCTCCACAGAGATATCATCACATTGTGAGCAGGCTCCACATTTAAATGTGCCATGTCTTAACCTATTGATCTTCTGTGTGCCTTCTTCCTTTTTTTCAAAACATGTCTTTGAGGTTCCTGCCCCCCTTTCTAACAAAAGAAGGAGGTTCTGGGAGATATACCCTACCCCTGCCTCCTCATTCAACCTTAAAATGGGCCAATATTTTTTAATAATATCCTCTACTTTAGATGATGCCGCTGAAAAAATATGTGAAAAGGCCACATTAAAATCAGTTTGTTTATCACAGGTTGTCATCTCTGTCATAACACCTAAACCCAATAAGGGAAAAAACTTACTTTCCCTGTTTGTAATGACTTCATTGGCTAGGGTGTCTATCATAAATTTGGGGTAACCCCTTTCTAGGAAGAGAGCAGTTAAGTTCTTAATCTCATCCAAAAATTCGGAGTTAACACTGGTCATCCTTGATGCCCTTATCATCTGACCCTTCACTATCCCATTCTTCTGGGAGTGAGGGTGCCCACTGTCAAAATGTAGATATGCATTGGAAAAGGTTGGTTTCCTATATAACCTAGACTGGTTCAATTTGTCCTTATATAAAGTGACATCTAAATAATTAATCTCGGAGTCACTAATAGTGTAGGTAAAAGTCAGAAATTCAGTAGAATGGTTAAGGTAACCCATGAATTCATCAAATCTTTCTTTTGAACTGTTCCATAGCAAACAAATGTCATCCAAATAGCGGGTATAAAAAGTAATGTAACCCCGCCAATCAGAGTTAAGAACGAATCTTTGCTTCCAATAGTATAAAACACAGCATATAAGGGGGCACATGCTGCCCCCATTGCAACACCATTCCTTTGCTGATAAAAATCTCCATTAAAATAAATAAAATTGTTCTTAAGGATCGTATCCAGCGTGTCAGAGTTATATTTATCATTTGTAATTCTCCTCAAAAAATCCCAGGAATCCTTGGTTGCATGGGGTACAGAGTTTACAAATTTCTTCAACTGGGAGTCTTATAAAAACAGCTAAAGGCTCAGTAATACTGCCAGCTCCTGCCACTATAGGTCTAAATTTCAATTGATTCATCCCTTTATGTGTTTTGGGGATCCCAAATATGGCAGGAACCTTAGGATTTTCAACATGTAAAAAATTGAACAACTTCTCATTTATGCTACCTTGCAATAAATAGTCTATCAAATAATATTTAATTTTAGAGTGTGCAATATTTATCTCATTACAAGAAACGACAGTGTAGTGTTCCGAATCCTGTAAAATGTTATGTATATACATGTCGTAGTCATCAGTGTACATCAACATCACCCCACCCCCTTTATCTGGCCTCATTACTCTACACTTTTTGTCTTCAATAATTTCAGTAGAGATTTCTCCTCTTCAGAAAGATTATTGATTAAATTACCCTTATTGGCCAGTTGTCTGACCGACCTTTCCACAAGCTCTTCAAAAATTCTTAGTGCTGAATTCAACGGTGGATTAAATAAACTCTTCCTGCACATCTCACCTTTAGTTAAGTGTGTACCTTTAAAATAAATCAGGAAATTAAGCTGTCTAATAAACAAATTAATATCTATTAGTGTATTAACTAGTGAACCAGGATGTACAGGAACAAAATGAAATCCTTTAGTGAATAATTTAAAATAGGCATCATTGACCACTAAGTCTGTGAAATTGTAAATGCAAAAATTGGCCTGCTTACATATTCTTAAATCAAAATCGCTTAAAATCAAATCATTATTTATATCATGTCTGATATCAGAGGGTAGTGAAGGAATGTCCAAGTCTATCAATAATTCCGATTCCCCCCTGGAAATGTCCCCCCCCCCTGAAATATTGGGAATTCTGGTATGAGTATTTCCTTTGCTTTTCCGCTAACCTCTCGCTTCTCCTTACCGATCCCCCCCCTAAACGGTGGCCAGTGTGTTCATTGTTAATCCTGCCATTGTCATCATTATCTAAATCGTCCTCACATCCATGTTCAAAATTGGAAGAAGCAGAGGTATTATTAAAAACTGGATATGCTCTACCCCCCCTGTATTCCTGTAGATCTCTTTCAAGCTTCTTCATTTTTCTAAAAATAATTTTATCACAATAATTATCTATTTCACCAAAGAGACGTTCATATTTTCTCTGATCAAAATTAGCACTACTAACATGTAAAACCTTACTGTGTAAGACATTAATTTCATTCAACAACACCTTGTTCTGACTTTCATAATCCCTGACCATCAGCTTAAGTAACTCAATACCTGTTTTATTAAATAATTCTGTTAACTGCTGATATGACAACGTGTTCTGCTTAACTTTGTTTGGGTATTTAAACAGTCTTAGCCCTTTAGGAACTCTTTCAGTAGAAATACACTCATTTAGGTAGTCAATTTCAAGCTGGTTTGTTTTTAAAGCATAAAGTTTGTCTTTGAACTGTTTAAAAGTCTCGTCAAAAGTCTCACATATATTATCAAAAATTATTTAGTTGAAATTGAATCTCCGACTAGACCAAGAGTCAAAATTAAAGTTTTCATCCATATCTGCAAAACCATTACCACCCTGGGTATTGTGTTTGTTATTACAGTCCCTTTTAACATTGTTTTGCTGCTCAGTGTTAGCTAAAAATACCCTATGCTTCTCTCCTTCTCGTACAGTAGTTTGTTTCGTTAATGAAAATAAATTTCCTAAAGGTTGCTGCTCAAATAACTGGTTTTGATTACCAGGTAACCCAGACTGTTCTGAATGTAGAGTCCTTGTGTTCTCAACTAGTTGGGTTAAAAGTAGCACAACCTTATTAAATTCGCCTCTTGTAACTGGCGAATTATCGTCGTCCTTCATTGTTTCCTTTAATAACGCTGGTGTGTCCAGGAAAACATTGGACTCTGCACCTTCTGCCATTGGAAACAACCAAAAACCACAGAATAAAAGCAGACCAGTCCAGGCAAAAACAGAAATCCAAGGCAACCAGGAAACAGATCAATGTAGTAGTGTAAATAATGATTTATTGTAGCAACCACAGCAAACTCGACAAAAGTGCTCAGAGCTCAATTCAAACACAGATCCACAAATGAAAGTTAAGCGCACTTTCACCTAGTAAAATACAAGGCTTTATCAGAACAATGAACAAATCAATCAAACCACTTAAATAATATCCCTATCCAATAAAATTCCAAAACCAATTAATTCTTAAAGTGCTCAGCACCTGTTCATCAATGATTTAAACAATATATAGTGGAGATATATAAAAATGTTTTGCTGTTGCATAAACAAAAATAAAGTGTTAAAATCAATACACATATAAATTGTAATAAATTCTAATAAATAACATTAATTTAAAATAGTTAAAACTATTGGATGTTGTTGTAAGTAAATGAATGTGAACCCTACTATGGAGTAAAATGAAATAATATTAATGTGAAAACTTCCCCAATAAAAATCATAACTTAGCAGATCGCAATTTTAAAACACTGTTTATAGTAATGTAGTCATTGAGTCCAGGAGATCTACCAGCATCCATCCTTAACTGCTAGTACAGCTCCCTAAATTCTACCCTGGACTCCCAATTATCACCACGAGGGTCAATAACAACCTGTTCAACTACTGAAAATTTGATTTTCATATCTTTGCATGTTAGAAAGTGCCTATAAAAGGCATTGGATTCTTTAAATTTAGTTATCTCGTATAAATGTCCATAGATCCTTCTCCTTAGGGTACGTGCAGTTTTGCCAATATAAAAACTGTGGCAAGCTCCACAAATTCCTATATATAACACCTTTGGTGCCACAGTTATAATATTTGGAAGCTACCATCCTTAAACCCCTGGACGGGATACAAACTCTTCCCATTAAGAGTTTATTCCTTACCAAATATACAAATATAAGAAGGATTGAAAGGGGTTTATAGTTAGTTACAGGCATGTAGTCAAGAAGTTCCATTGAGAAGCCTAGCCCAGTTTCCCAAAAGACCCAAAAAACTGTCTGGTTTAGTGACCTCATGAGGACGAAATCAAACCCTGTACTACAGGAAGTATCTCATTAAACCCTTATAGTCTTAATAATCTGTGTTAACTGCCAGGCATAATAGTTTGCTTACCAGGATAAAGTTCAGATCTACATGGATTCATTTCAGTCAGGGAATACTATCTGATGAAGTACTTTGCTCAAGGTCACAGAGTAAACAAATGGTTGTGAGAACCAAACCCTAGACTACTACAAGTGAGAGGTATATTAGCCATAGTCTTAAACTTCTACAACAAACTTCCATGGTGCCATGAACTAATAGTTGAGATTAAGCTGTATTTACCATGAAATATGAAAAAGTCTGTTTATATTAGTCTCAGTTTTTACAGAAAGTAGGGTATATTTTTCTGGAGGATTGTTGACTGGAGCTATGATATTAGAGGAATATGTTAAAGTATGTATTGCTTGGTAGTAGTGGGTTATACAACTTTTGCCTAATTTTTCTGAGAATGCTATCCTCCAGATAATTTGTTTTTTCTAATTAGTAAAACTTAGAACAGATTTGGCACCAGCATGCATTTTCTGAACAATAAAAACTATGAAGCTCTAATACCTGACATTATTGACTGATTGTAATCTTTATGAATTTATCAGAAAATTCTAATGTTTGCAAGTGACAAACTCAGGGACTGTTGAGAGGTATGCTACCAGTGTAACTGCCAATGAAGGTAGGGTATTTAAAGGATGCTGCTAGGGAGGGAAATATGTAGGGCAGTGTTAGTTTGCCTGTGGTGAAAAGCTACAGGAGAGGGATTAGGACATTCTATGTGTCAAACACTGAGTTGATATTCTTTTGGAAAATTAGTGTAAGAGATGGGGATACTGGGAGTGATTTTAATGATATGACTGTTGGGGAAAGAAGTCTTGTGGGTACAAAGGAAAGGTTGTGGACATGAGTGATAGGGTTTGGGGAGTGGAGTACACCTTACAATATTGAAGCTGCATTGAGATTTTGCCAATCACAGTCTCCCTCAAGAAACAATATGTTCATCTGTCATGTTAAGGTCAAACAGATTTTTTTTTTAATAATTTGTCTTTTCAACCAATATCCTTTGCCAGCAGTTCCAGAAAAATCACAGAAGTCAGGGAAGAAATTGCAGAGAGCACTGCAAAGGATGTTTTTTATTTATTTAGCTCTAGGTGCTAGGAAGGGAAATGAATCATCACAAAGTGGGGAAGGGTGAAGACTAACAATCAAAGAATGCTGAAGCCACATATATCATGCTACTTTAGAGCAGCTGATATTTGTTTTAAGTGAAGTATTTATTCTTGTACCCATAAGGCTACAGCTGGAAACAGGAGTGCAACCAGCTACTTGCTTTATGCAGGTCTACTTTTCAGTGAATCTTGCGAGTGGAACAGTTTTAAAATGTTTCTTTGCAGGGCTGGTTACTAGCTTCTCCACTGGTGTCTGCTTTGTGAGGATTATTTGCTTTCCAGGGAGGTGACAGTCTTCTATGTCAAAATAAAGAAACTGAAGTTATATGTAAGAAAGCATACTTGCAAACATTATATTAATAATAAACATAACTAAATTAAAATAGCTAAGTATCATACTAAAAAACAGCTGTTAAACATTAGCTAATGATACTTTTTCAAATTACTCTTCCTATGTGGTGCTGTGGTTCCCTACTGAAATCTTGAAATTTCCATTGCCAGTCCTAAGACAGTAAGAAAAAGACCAAAAAATAAAGAAGAATGAATATTAAACATCACTGTTCTCCTTTAAACTTGTTTTTGAGGGGGGTACGCCCTCTGCACCCCCCAAATGTAGGGGGCAAGACCCCTCACACCCCTGAACTCATATATACTAACTCTGACATTGTCATACCTCATAGGAAAGGGAATATTCCAAAAAATGCCGATTTCAGAATTAGTATATGTGAGCCCAGATTTTTGTCCATTTGGTTTCCATATCTTGGGGCTCAGCATTGTGGGTCTTACTATTTTAAATGGTTATGAATGCAGTGCTACAGTGACACAATTTTAGAAGAGTCCCTAAGTCCTTATACTGCGTAATTACATGTCGCTGTTTAGGGGTGCTTAAATACACTACAGTGTGGCAGGATAAACGTACAACATGATGAAGGCATTCATTTCGCCAACAAGCCTTTAGTGGCATGCATTTAGCTAAGGTGTGGAATGTCCTAACTGTAGCCCACATGATATAGCAATTTTATAGTTTATAGAAGAACCCATTGCAGTGAGGAGTGTAAACAGAGCCAGTATGTTAAATTAAGCAATAACTGGCAGTTGTTGCCTGACAGGGAATCCTGAAAATACTGAACACATGAAACATATGTCTGATGAAGCCATGGTTATTAACAGTAATGTTGCATATAGATCCAGTTAGTTCATCCCTTATTCCACATACCACTGAGAGAAGGGATATTGTTGTATCAACAACCTGAGAGTCTTCCTTTAGTCCACTTGCCTGGGGCTATACGCATTTTAGGACAGGCTCTATACATACCTAGAACAAATAGCAATATGACACCCTCCCTCACAATAACATACTTCATTTTGGATGAAGACTGTAGGAATTTTTTTTAATTTAATCCTAACTCTGACCAAGGTTGCTGATATGTACAGTCTACTACACCCAAGGGCCCATTACAGCCTCCACTAATTGTTATGTGCTCCCACTAACATGCATATTGACAGCTGCCATCAGCAGCTTGGTAGATCAAGCCCACATCCTTAGTATGTATTGTATTACTAGCACCATCAAGCTCTGGATTTTTGGATTTGAACGCAGTCAGTGATCAAAACCACCAGCTCCCCTTCCCAGGATGGGTGAGTCAGTAATACTGACCCCTCCTGCCCCCCTTCCCAGCTTCTCTAGCACCCAAAGCCCTATGTTAGCTGAAGTTGTTTAGGTTGTAATTAGAGCTTTATCACTTTATACCACACAGCCAGGGTAATTGGCAGGTTTTTTTTTTCAAATTATACACTAAGGATATTCTTTGTTTCTTTGTAAGGGCTCACCAACTTTCAACAGAAGCTTGAAAGCTTAGTGTACCTACTATAGATAACATAAGAAGATATCCCTTCTTTTCTTAATTTGGTGAATACTGTGGCAGATATATTATAAAAACACTAACTTGTGTGCTTACAGGAAGGTGGCACTAGTGAACTTTTGCTTTTAAATAGGGAGAGCACATAGGTGCAGAACAGGCCATGATATTGGAAATAAAAGTAATTCTTAAACCCCTTCCTATAAAGACAATATCTACAAGCAGATACTATCATACGCAAAAAGAGTGTCCTTGTTTATGTGCACTGAAATGGATAAGCTGCCAAAGTGGTGGTCAGGCCTGTTATAGTTTCAGCTATACATAGCATCATGTCATTCAAAGGGGCTCCACAGCCTGGGAGGTGGGAGGAGATGGCAGACTGTCCTAACAATTTACCAAGGATGACCTACACCTATTTCTCAAGGGTTTTGTATACTGGCAAAAACCTTGTCCATCCCATAGTGCCTTTTTAGGCAACATCAGTCTTCAAAAGCTTCCAACATACAAAACAAAAATCTGATACCATAAAGGTATTGCTGCTCAATGCTGGGTGCTCTAACAGAAAACTCTACACCCTACAGGTACTCCTTAACTTGAAAAGCATTGATTTATGCAACATTGTGGAGACCTAATTTAGGACTATTGAAAACACCCCATCAGTGCATGTTTTCAATGTTTACCATGCATTCAGCCCTACCACACTAGATGAAGGGACTAAAGGTGGTGATGCTTCTATACCCATAAATAAAATCACATCCAGGCTTGTTAGGATAATGACTGGGAACTCATTCATGTCCAGCTCACCATTAACAAAACTTCTTATCACATCATAACCAACTATAGGACTCCATGTATGCCCCCTTAGCCCATACCTCCTACCTGATTAATAAGGAGTACCTACGCATTCATACAAAATAAATTTCCTAGAGGACGTCAACTACCCCAAATTAACTGGGAAACTTATACATCCCCTAACCTGTATGCCCAGAGATTTCTGGACTTCATAAATACAAGCTTGCTGGACCAGCTAGTCTGCACTTCAACTACGGGAAACAAAATTCTGGACTTGGTTCTCATAAATATGGAGTAGCTATGTTCCCTACCAGTTGTAACTTCCTCTCTGTTCAAATCAGACCACAAATCAGTCACATTCATGTCAAAACTAAAACTGGAAGCATTCTCCAGTAACTTGGTATTCAGAGATTATGATAAAGCCAATCTACCAAAACTAAGTGCTAACCTGGATCAATTCAAAAGCTCCTTCAAATTTGATGACCTGTCTGCATATGCAGAATCCTTTACTACCAATTCTATGCACACATAATTAGCTACAAAGATGCATCTAGCCACCTCTGAAATAAATACAATGCCAAATTTAAAAATAACCCCCATGGTGGAATCCAAATATAAACTGGCTCTACAATAAAAGAAAAATAATGAATGAGCCCAAAAATAAATGTAGCTCTCTAGATGCCAAAAATACTCTTGCTAACAGGGGATACTGGGCACTTATCTAATCAACCAAAGCTAGGTTTGTTTGTGTCTTTCGGCTTTTCCCAGTTAGGGGTCACCACAGCGGAACTCCGGTCCGCTAATGATTGGCAGTTGATTTTTACGTATCGGCTTACCAGGCCTGATGCGCAACCTTCAACGAAGGTACGCCCATTCACGCATGTCTACATGCAGAAGACGCTCTAGCTGAGAATCGAACCTGACAGCGTCTTACTGTGAGGCAACACTACCGCAGCACCAACCAAAGCTAGGTATGAGGTAGAAATACCCACCCAGGCAGAAGACAACCATAAAGCTATCTTCACCTATGTTAGAAAACCTCAGAAACCATGCTCAGCACTGGGCATAACAGAACTAATAGTAAATTATATCACATACTCAGACCCAGAGGACATAGCCTATCTAGTAGCAGATAAATATAACTCTAACTTCACCCCCCTCTCTCCTACATCTCATTCCCAGATAACATACCAGCAGCCACACATTACATTCTAATCTGCTCGGATGTCCGCTGAAAATTGGCTCATTCCAAGTCGGACCTTTCCCAGTAAACAAATGTTAAATAGATAAATAAATAAAAACAAGTCATCAAAGCACTACCCAAGGCCAGTCACACTGCTTCAATGGAGCTGGATAACATACCAGGATGCTCTCTGGCCAACCTAAAACAGCACCTGTCAAACTCCTTACATAGACTATTCAATATTAGTCTCCAATAAGGCTTTCTGCTGGATGAATGGAGGACAGCAGCAGTCATCTTCCTTCACAAAATGGGGCATCAATGGACTCAGGTAATTCTAGATTTCATAAGTCTG
This sequence comes from Protopterus annectens, assembly GCF_019279795.1. NCBI lineage: Eukaryota > Metazoa > Chordata > Ceratodontiformes > Protopteridae > Protopterus > Protopterus annectens. The sequence goes on along the minus strand of NC_056746.1, from coordinate 1,109,408,773 downwards.
ATCAGCCTTATCTGTAAAGCTAATGAAAGGATCATTTTAGAATTAATAAATAAGGACATAGGCAGCTTACAAACTCTAAACTCAAATCCAGTTCTTAGGTCCATAGGTGTTTACTAGGCTAGCCTTTTTAAGCCTAACCATGCATCCCAAATCTCTGACGAATTCTGATACCCTTGATAAGTGTAAGCATGAGCCTGGGAGATGAATCATTTACATGTTACCTGTTTGCATCAAAAACATAGGTGCCAAAACAGGGATGAATTTCTGGTTTCCCATCCAATTGTCGAAGTTGCACTTGAATTGGATTAGGGAGGAACTCTGCTTCACATGGATGGGGAGCCTATTCCGTAGATGGGGTAGTCTCTGGGATACATACCTATCTCTCCAGCAGGTCCTATTTATATTATAGGCAAGATTTAAATCTTTAGAATGGGTAATTCTGGTATTGTTTGTTTTGTGGATATGCAGGAGGTCCATCAGAGTGGGGTCTGACAATGCCCTGTATGCCAGGCATAGATTTCCCCTCAAAAGCCTGTAGGAGACAGAATACAGGGATAGGGCCTTGAGGCAGTCTACATAGGACATATTACTTATGCCTTGTATTCTTTTAGTGAGGAACCTCTGTGACATTCCAGTTGTTGGATATGCCTGGAATTGTACATACCAAAGGGGGCATTGTACTCAATGATAGGTCCGATGAATGCTGAACACAGTGGAAAAATGACTTCCTTGGACTTGGATGACATAACTTTGTTTATAAGTTGTTTATAAGTTGTGCAACATAAAATGATTTCCTCACCAATCTTGACACATGGTGATCAAAGGCTAGATTATGATCTATGTGTGTCCCTAAGTCCCTAACTACTGGGTCAGTTCTAAGGGGTGTGTTGTCAATATGATAGTTACCAGGGATAGATGACTTCCCAAGGATACTATTATGCATTTCTTGGCATTTAGTTTTAATCCATGACTCTGACAGCAGTTGTTTGTCTGTGTCAGCCCCTCCTGGATAACATTTGTGTCAGTGTGAGATTCAATGACAGCTCCTAATTTGTAATCATCTGCAAATTTAGCCAGCCACAGACCACTGACATTGGCCTTGACTTCTGAGAAGTAAATGCCAAAAAGGAGCAGTCCAAGGACTGATCCCTGAGGGACTCCACTTGTGACTGGCCTCTTTGTAGAGGTGGACTCCCCAATTCTAACTTCCTGGGTCCTGTCTGTGATCCAGTTGGCTATCCACCGGGTGACATATGGGTTTGTACCTAACCTCTTGAGTTTGTCAACAATGCCCGAGTGGGGTATTGTGTCAAATGCCTTGGCCAAGTCAAGGTAGGCAGTGTGAACAATTTTGCCCTCATCCATTGCTTTGGTGACCTTCTCAAAGAAGTCCACCAGGTTGAGTAGGCATGATCTGCCCTTTACGAAACCAAACTGGGTCGGTGTCCAGTGTCTGGAGGTTTACTGTATCTCTGTTGATAATCTCTGTGATAATTCTTTCCATGGGTTTACATATAAGACTAGTGAGAATTATGGGTCTGTGGTTTCCAGGGTCTGTAGATGGCCCACCTTTGTGCAGAGGGATAACTGTTGCCTTTCTCCATTCATAACGCATGAAGCCTGTTTGGAGGCTACAGTTAAACAGTAATTCCAGAGGCCCTGATAGGTCATGTTTCATGATATTTAGAAGGCATCCTGGGATATTGTCTGGGCCCATTAATGTAGTGTTCTTGGTCTTAGAGAGAACATTAAGGACCTATTCGCTAGTGATAGTAGGGAGAGTTATATTTGATGATATTTCCTGAGGGAAGGTTGAGGGGAGAGGGGAGTAAAATTGGAGATGAATTTATCAGCCAGGAGGTTTGCTATATCTTCTGTCTCAGTATAGGTGGCTTCATTTACAATGAGCTCTGCACACAATTGTCTATTGCCTTTGAGGTTGCGGACATAGCAAAATAATGCTTTGTTGTTGTCCTTGGCCTGGGAGGACAAACTTATCTCAAATTTGGACTTGCTAGACTTTATTTGTCCTCTGAGTTGTTTGTTTACTTTAATTAGAGTGTTTTTATCCTGCTGGGTGCTGCACCTCCTAATTTTTGCCACGATTTTCTTCCTCCTGTTATACATCCGATTGAATTTGTGAGTTAGTTCTGTACTTGTTCCTGGTGGGTACAGCTGCCTCTATAAAGCTATTAACATGATTGTACAGGGTTTCTGTGAACAGTTCAGTTTTGTCAAAGGCAGATTCTGCCTACTTAACCTAGTGGACTTCTTAGAGAAGATTACTGAGGCGAAGCAATGGATAATGAAAAATTGGTACACACTGCATAAACTTCACAAATGCATTCAACACAATCCCACACTAAGGTAGTGTTGATAAGCTCACCTAGTAAATGTAAATCCCTTTGCAACTCACTGAAAAGCAAGTTGGTTTACTAAAAGAGCCCAGGAGAGAGCCCAGTAAATTAGGGTGGGTGGGTCCTACCTCCTGCAAAGACTGTCACTACTAGTGTTCCCCAGGGTTCAGTCTTTGAGCCAGTCATCTTTGACATATACTTCTCATTGGGCAAATCCATTGTTAAGGGTTTATGACTTATCAAGTTTGCTGATTACTGAAAACTTGGTGCCACCATAAACGCTCCAAAATACACCAAGATTCTTCAACATGGCCTTTCCTAATCAAATGTCTAATGTCAAAACCATGGCCTAAAACTAAATGCCAAAAAAAACATATAATAGTATCCTTTGGCAAGTATTACATTCCTTAAAACTATTACATCAACAACATATGCCTGAAAATTGATTGAGTAGTTATGGACCTGGGAGCCTATGTAGACATTGAGCTGTCCTTTGATCATAATGTATTCATTATTGTAAGAAAGTCTTTTTTCACCACATATCACATTAGTAAGGGTATGGTGTCCTGGTTAAGGGATATGATCATTCCACTGTATTGTTCACGTATTAGGTTGATCATTGAGTATAACACATGCTTCATTATGTACCTCTCCAAACACTTGACACAACTGGAATGACCATAACACCTTCTCATCAAGAAAATCAAGGCCTAAATTGTAAAAGCTACACTGGCCATCTGAAAGCCCTGGTCCTCTTCTGAGTATCAGGCTCTTGTGGGGAAATCGTAGCCATGATTACAGATCCTGAACCAGCTCCATCCTTTTGGACCTACAGCACATCCACAAGTCCAATGGTGGCATAAAGACCCATTCAACACATCTTAATCTGTTCTGCAACACAAAAAGATCATGTTGGAGGGATAGATATGTATCACAGAGAGTGCCATTTCTGTGGCATTGCCTTCCTCGCCACATAAGGAAAAGTATGTCATTTACTCTGTTCAACTGTAATCTGGATGAATGGATAAGAAACTACAAGTTCACCCCTGGTTTGGCACCCCTGTCTCTTATGGATAGGGGTAACATGTAAATGTCTGCTAGGATCTGGGCTATTGAGAATTAAAATACAAGGGCCCTTGGTTAATTATACTTTAAAAACAAGAGCTAAAAACTGTTTGGGAATGCATGGCTTGTTCTCTAAGGATCCTCACAGATCAAAAACTTAGAAAATACCTATGACCTTATGAACCTATAATAGCAAGATTCCTTGAAAAATGTAAAGTATGAGTGAATATGACAGTTATCATAATTTTCAAAGTCCATCAATACAAGCTAGCCCTTTGAAATCATGACATTAAGGCTGTGATTCATAGACATGTTATGTATGGTGTAGTATAAGATTGCTGAAAAAAAGGCAATGAACAAGTTAGGAGTAATTCATAGTCCAGTGTTGTGCTGCAGTGCAGTGAACAGACGGATGACGCAGATAATACATGCAAATGATAGTTTAATGACATGCAAATTAAGGCAAGTAATGAGATGAGGCCACAGTGACATGCAGATATCTACATGGTAAAGATAGTCACTATTCAAAGTGCAAGTGAGTGAGTGAAAATTGCACAGCAATGTGTGACAGTGCATAAAAAAGTAAAGTGTTCTAAAAATATTGGAGTTTTAGACAGCAAAAATGCTTGGAATCAGAGCAGCAGTAGCACAGCAATGGCATCTAGTAACCATTAGCACTGCCATTTCTAGCCTGTATGTGTACATCAGTTGGCATTGAAGCCAGTAGCAGTAATAGGTAATGTTCCATAACTTATTATAGGTCAGTTTTGTCTAAACTGAGAATTAATATGGTGCTTGATTTACATGTATCTCACACATACACTGTCCCTGCGGAGACCAAAGTATGTATAGTGCTTACTATACTTGCTACAGGGACCTTTCAAAAACCAGCAGAAGACATATTGTTTAGCAGGCCTCCGTGTAGAATACTGAGCAAGTTTCTCAAAGTAATGCTTTATGGGCAGATCAGGAAATTTGGGTTCCTAGCACACCAGAGGAGACAGACACCACCATGTATGACTTCTATGACATTGCTTACCTCCCTGAGCTATTGAGTGCCATAGATTCCACATATTTAGCAATAAACATCCCAGCTGATGCACAGTTGCAGAGGTATGTGAACATGAATGGGAAAGGCTACCATTCGGTGAACTGCAAAGTAGCATGTGACATGCATGGATTATGACCAATGTGGTCCCATATCATCCAAGCAGTTCCTTTCATTCTCACATATATGGCATATAGTTCAGCTAAATAACCACTTGCTGCAAGATGAAATGTCAAAGGACCACCTGTTCAGTATGAGCAGACACTGTAGCTAAATTAAATGTATATAGCTACATGTATTGTTTGTCCAAGTGTAGTAAAACTCTACTCACGTATGTTGTTAATATGTTGTAGGGGATGCTGGCTATCTACTAGAGCCCTTGCTAATAACACCTATAAGAAAACCTACAGAGAACTGCTGAACCTCATTATAACACAGCACATGCAAAAAACATTATATAACAGAATATGTGATTAGCCAGCTCAAATCCTGCTTTGCTGCCTTGAAGCTTCTGAGCGGCATGCAGTATTACTGGCACAGTCTGTATGATGCTTTTAGCATGTATTATGTTATATAATATGATCTAAAGGAACCAACCAGGCCAGCTCCCATAATACAGGTACAGTTGGATTATGGCCACATACATGGATAGTAAACACTACACATACTGTTGTCTCCAAATGGATATAAAGGAGTCAGATGTACAGCAACATTATCTAGTTTTTACACTGAGGCAAAAAAGGAGAAAGGAACTGCTGCACAAAACCCCTCAAACAGTGACAGGCCAAGCATATATGGCAGTGTAGGCAAAGCAGTGACTTATAATCCAGTCTTATGGGACCTGACCGGTACACAAAGACAGTGCAGTGTTGTGTCATTCAGAACAAACATTATGTACACAGTGTCAAGCTGTGGTGGTCAGAGAATCTGTGTGACCAAACTGCTTCATACATCTCCTCATGTACTACACAGAAGGGAGGGTGGCATGAGTCACAATCATCATCATGTGCAGAGGTGCTCAGAGACACAATGGCATCTGGGCATCAACACAAAGTGGGTTCGGGGAAAAGTCACAGGATATAAATGTCCTGAGATGATGGGTATATTGTGTCAAGAATAACTTTCTCCTTCGCTAGAGCTGTGGTCTATGCAAGTATGATGTGTTCACTCTGCTGACTTGTTGCAGTAGGCTCAGGGTCTCCATTGACATGAATGATGTGTCATTGACCTGGATGGAGTCTGGTAGAGAAATGTCTGACAAATGGAGTCTGCTTATGATGATGGTTGGCAGAGTGGCACACACTTCCTGATGCAGGTGAGAACTGTGCATCCTACAATGGTCTCCCTACTTTTTCACCTTAGTTATGTACCCTACCCTGACTTCAAACAAGAATTGCAATAATGGTGGCAATGGAAATCCTCCTCACAGAGGTGGGCATGGAAGTCATGTGTGCCACCACAGACCTCATGAGGCCAATCATGACAGAATCCCTGGACTCCTCTTACTCACTGAGCTGCTGGTAGTGATGAGTAACATCCTCACAAATGACACAAAATACACCAATCAGTTCCATGTTGAACTGAGTAGCAGAAGACTGTGCCTGGTTGATAACTGGCACATCTGCTACTTGATCCTGAGTGCCATCTGAAGGGTTAACAGTGACACATGACAGCAATAGACACACCTACTAAGCTAGACCATGATGAGTATGTACACATCAGGCTCAGCATGCTGATGTCCTGCTGCCACCACAGGGAAAGCATCACTAGTGCTTGCAGCCATGGGACACTCCTCAGCCCCTGGGGATGTTGGGTACACACACTGTACAGTCTTAAATTCATCTGTGAGCAAGGTCACATCTTCACCCTGTAGTGCAGCTGGGTGTCCGTGCAGAGTGATTACAGAAGTACCACTGTGTCATATGACTGTGACTAAGGGATTTGTGTCTCAACATCATTGTCAGTCCCTGCATGGCTGCCAGCATTAATCTATTGTCTTCCTTCAGTGTGTACAGCTATCACTGTAGCAGTGGTCTGACCTATGAATACACAACAAAATATACACCAGAGTAAACATGACTACCTGCACTATAACTGTGATCCTGTGGCATGCCCAATAAGGGTATCCATGCAAGAAGTACCATGCAATCCCAACCTACGTCTTTAGCTATCCTGATATTACCAAATACCTGAAATTCCTAAGTATATGGATTGTATGCTGTTGTCAGTCTACAGTCACAGTCTGTATGTGCAGTGCTAATGTAAAGAAATCTGCTGCAAGTGTTACTATCCCTGTGTCTCATCCAGTGAGATGTTTGGGGATTAGTCCATCTGGTGCTGCTGTCCACTTCTCTAGGAATTATATGTGTTGTTGCCCCCTGTGGGGACATCAAAACCTCCACCAGCTCTGTTATCCTGCTGTTTACTGGTGCCCCCCCCAAACATTCACCACAGATGACCTCATTGCTGCTATTGAATGTGCCTTTGCTTGACATCGCATATTGTGTTGGTGACATTTGACATGCTTGCAACATTTTTAAAGTTCATGATTCTGCCTACCACAGGACTAATGTAGAATAATTTTTGCCACACCCGGTCCAGTAAAGGCTGGTCAGCTCAACTCCCTCACCTCATCAGGTGCCAGTCATGGATCCTGAGGGTCTGTAGCAGAATATCATTTTCAACAGCACTGAATTTGTCAAGCCTTTGCCATTCACTTTGCCCTCC
>NC_056746.1:1109354076-1109396576 GCF_019279795.1 Protopterus annectens | reverse complement strand
GTTAATCACCGTACAGATTTGTACCTGTTTTTCATGGGCCTTGTCCAGATTTGTAATGTTTCCAGGTGGAGATGTATGGTATGCCCCCTAACACACATCACCAAACCCAGCAACACTCAGTCTATAATTAACACTCTATTCATTTCATAATTCCTGTAGATTTCAGCATTGGTTTAATGGGCACCATCCCATTCAAACCAAAACTCCTATCAGCCCTAACTATCAGGATCCACCATGCTTCATACCTCTCAGTTCTGGTCTTGATATTACCCATCCTAATACCTTCACTGATCACCTCAATAACGAAGAAAGAAAGTACATGGGCACTACCCTTCTTTAAAACATGCTTGGCCAATGTACTGGTAGGATTACCCGTTCGTATATAATAGACATGCTCCATAATATGCTCTCATAACCTCCTGTTTGTCTTGTTTGCACCCCATCAATCACCTCCAAGGGGTAACCCCTCTCCATACGTGAAGCCTCTAAATTATCCAGGTCTTCCTTATAACTACTATCCAACACTTTCAGCCTTGACAGTCTCCTCCCTTGGCCTTTTAATGACATTCTTAAAAACAAGTTTTGGGTGTATAACCTTTCTATGGAGTGAGGTATTCCTATAACATTATTTCCTGTACAGCCCTGTGGTAAAGGATAAATCAGAGTGCCTCTTAACCAACACATTGAGGAACTCAATGCATGTTTTACAAAAGGACAATACCATAGAATATGTTTGAGGTCCACATTATTAGTGTTGCATGCGTAACAAGCAGCACTAAAGTTCTTATGAAACTGAGTTTTCTTGACAGGGTTGATACAGGCATTGTGTAGTATCATGAATATATATCTATATCTATATCTATATATCTATATATCTATATATATATATATATATATATATATATATATATATATATGTATATATATATATATATATATATATATATATATGTATGTATATGTGTGTGTGTGTGTGTGTGTGTGTGTGTGTATATATATATATATATATATATATATATCTATATATATATATATATATATGTGTGCATATATATATATATATATATATATATATATATATATATGTGTGTGTGTGTGTGTGTGTGTGTATATATATATATATATATATATATATATATATATATATATATATATGTGTGTGTGTGTGTGTGTGTGTGTGTGTGTGTGTGTGTATATATATATATATATATATATATATATATATATGTATATATATATATTTTTTTTTTTGAGTAGAGTAGAGTATTTATAGTTGGAGAGAAAAGGCAGAGCTAATTTTTGGGTGAAACTGTCCATTGAATTTTGACCAGGACTTTGCCATGTAGGAGAGAGATAAAATGAGTTTTCAAAATTTTCATTAATGATCGGTTTATGGGCTATAGAAGAACTTTTTCCTGTTGTACAGCCCTCATTTGCCTGTGTGACCTTGAAGAAATTATTCATAACCTGATAGTACTTTAGGACAATTGTGAGTTTGGTTAGGATCATTAATAGTTTCCTGGGATGCCTAGCAACTACTTATGAACACTGACTTTTAGCATTATTAGCTTGGTGTCTAATGGACTGGGCTGGCTGGAGATTTACAATAACTTTTTGCATACATTAACACTAATGATTTTAAGATTAAATTTACTAGGAATGCTGAGCTTTTCCCTACAGTTTTTGGACTTTACATTTTCAAAGTTATAATCTCCATACACATCATGCTTTATTAATGTTTTAGTAGCAATTTATTTCCTATGTCAACTGTTGTCAAACATGCCACATGATTAGGAACATTCCAGAATCTGAGTTTATGTATATCAAGCACACATATACATTCAATGATGATTATAATTCACTATCTATGAATGTAAAACATTGTTCCTCACACAGACATTATGACACTTACTGTAGATTGGGGTCCTACATCAAGTACAAACTTTTTCTCAGGTGGAACTCCCCAAGTATAAAACCCATATTGGGTTACCAGAGTTTTCCTTTATTACTGCTTTTAGATATAATTATTATTCTTTTAGACAGGTGACAGATACGTTTCGGTCCATATTGTTGAAAGGTAACATTCTGGGGTCCCTGTTTCCAAAAGATTGTAGGTTTATATAAAGGAGTGAACGGAGTTTATCCAATTTTGGTGGACATTTTAAAAAATCAGATTTCATAATTCCATCTCAGATGCTAATAAGACAGAAGCTCATGGGGAGACAGTTATGTGATAATTATTATGTTCTAATTGTACATAGCTAAAATATGTTCTCTACACCTAACAGCAGAATGATAACAGACATTTACTTACTTGTAACACTTAATGGGTTTATACTGTATTTATGGCTTCTTTAGCAAAGGACAAATGACTTGTCTCTTTAGATTCCACATTAGAGAGTATTTGTGTAACATTAAGTGGCAGTGAAACAAATGCCTTCTGTAATCACACCAAAAATCACCCAACTGCTCTTTATAACTTCATAAGGATAGGAAGTTGTGTAAAAGCAGGTGCATCACCAAAGAGGTTACATTACATTTCAGGCTGAAAGAGTAACTGGGTTGTCAACGGAGCAACAGCACACTTTTCCCTGGGTCGAATAAGTCATTTTTAAATGTATTTATTATATATTTATCTATTTATTTATTAATGTATATCTTTATATGTTAGTCTTGAAATTCAACTTCCTATTGTTAAGGGAAATTATATCATTTTGTATTCTGAGGATTTATTTTTTACAGCAGATGAAATCTGCTTTGAAAAGTTTGGAAACTATAAACATTGTTACATTAAAAATGACCACTAGATGGCAATCACACGTTATAAAATATTTTTTTGAGTTTTGCCCAGAGAACCCATTTTTTTTCTTCATTCATTGAATATCTTATGCTTACAACTCCTGATTCAAATTTGGCTTTGCAGTCTTTATATTAGCACCTTATTTTGACTCCATTGTTTCCTTTTCAGAGGACAATTAATTCAATATTTTATAATCTTTAATAGTTGATGTTTATATTATTTAATATCTAGAATTCATTGCTTGCCTTACTTTTCAGTTTCACTATAGATTGTGTAATACTGCCTGTTCTTTTCATTATATTTTCATAAGTTCATAGGCTCATAGGAGGTTACGAGACTAGCAGCCTTAGAGCTCTTACAAGCCTAGCCATGTTAATCCCAAGTTGCCTCATCTCTTTTTATTAAGTGAATGTATTTTGCAGCTAGTCTATGGTCTACACCGACTTCCCCTATCCATGAAGGACATGTGTGCCACCCCTGGGGTGAATTTGTGGTCTCCCATCCATTTGTCCAGGTTGCATTTGAATAGGCTCAGTGAGGAGCTCTGCTTCACATAAAGTTTGTTCCAGAGAAGAAGCAGTCTCTGGGAGGCATATTTGTCTCTCTAGCATGTTCTATTAATGTCACAGGTTATGGTAAGATCCCTAGAGTGAGTGACTCTTGTGCCATTAGATATGTGTATGTGAAGCATATCCATCAGGGTAGGGTTGGAGACTGCCCTGTAGGCCATATGTTTCTTCTCAGTAGCCTATACTATACATGTTACAGTGACATGGCTTTTAGTCTGTCAATGTACATTATGGTTTGGAGACCATGTATTTTCTGTCTGAGGAGTGTCTGTGGTCTCTCCAGCTAATGCAGGTGTCTGTGTCTGTTGAGGTACATTCAAAAGTGAGCATTGTACTCTATTAGTGGTCTGGTGAGGGTTGAGTACAATGGGGCTATAACATCCTCAGACCTGGATGTGATGCTCTTATTTATGAGGTGTACAACATAGAATGTTTTCCTTAAAATAGAGGAAACTTGATGGTCAAAGTTCAGATTGCTATCTGCCTGTGTTCCAAGGTCTCACCCCAGTAGGTTTGAACTTAGGGGGGTGTTGTCAATTCTGTACTTAGCAGAGAATTCTACTTTGACAAAGGGAAAAATAATGCACTTTTTTGCGTTTAGTTTTAGACTGTGGCTTTGACAACAGTCATTTGTCTATGTTAGCCCTTCCTGTAGTATCATTGGGGGCTCAATGATTGCACCCAATTTGCAATCATCAGCGAACTTGGTAAGCCAAAGTTCAGTACAGTAAAGAATCCAGCACAGAACCTTGTGGTACTCTGCTGGTGATGGGTTTACTGGTACAAGTGAATACACCAACTTTAACAGTATGTGTTTTCTATCGGTGAGCCAATTGGCTGTCCATCTAGTGACAGAAGGATTGATTCCTAATTGAGAGAGTTTCTCAATGATACCTGAGTGGGGAATTGTGTCAAAAGCCTTGGTCAGGTCAAGATAGGTGGTATGCATTGTCTTACCTTCATCCAGGGTTTCGGTGACCTTCTCGAAGAAGTCCACCAGGTTTAATAAGCATGATATTCCCTAAACAAAGCTAAATTAGGTTGGATCTAGAGTTTGAAGGTTGCCTATGTCCTTGTTGATAAGGTCCATGATGATTCTTTCCATGGCCTTGCAGATGAGACTGGTTAGACTTATGGGTCGATATATCCCATGGTCTGTTGATGGCCACCCTTTGTGCAAGGGGATTACTGTTGCTGTTCTTCACTCCACTGGAACAGAGCCAGTTCTCAGGTTATGGTTAAAGAGAGCACTAAGTTGCTCTGCTAGGCCCTGCTTTAAATTGCTTAATAAGCATCCTAGGATGTTATCTTGTCCCATTGAGTCCATGTTTTTGGCCTTAGAGATTGCAGATAAGACCTGTACAGTTACTAGGCAGATGACTGGTGTCATGTATGCTTTGGGGTCTGGCTGATAGGGCCAGGGGTGGTGAAGTTTGCACTAAATCTATCAGCTAGCGGATTGGCAATTTCCTCTGGTGCCGTATATGTGGTACTATCTATTACCAGTTCTTCACAAAGCCGTGCATTCTCTTTTAGGTTTTGGACATAATCAAAGAATGCCTTATGATTGTCCTTAGCTAGGAATGCTATTTTAGCTCCATACTTAGCTTTAGAGGATTTCACAAGATTTCTGATTTGCTTGTTCAAACTGAGGAGGTAATTCTACCTCTGCTGAGTCAGTTCCCTCTTATTCTTAGACATCAGTTTCTTCCTTTTGTTATATAACCTATTTATACTTGAGGTCCACCAGGGTGGCTTAATTTTTTTGGAAGACCTGCTTTTAATCCATTCAGGTACAGCCAATTCAATATAGTTGCTTAAGTGTTTGTACAGGGCATCTGAGTACACCTCTGCATAGGAGTCATTGTTGTCTGTGATGTTGTGCATGGAGTATAAAACTTTTTTGATTAGTAGTCTCAAGTAAGCTTTGGAAAAGATCTTCAGTTTTTGCTCCTGTGGGGATTTTGGGTCCAATAATTACTTCAAAAGAGACAGTTTTATGGTCCAACCTCACCAGGGAAGGCATCACACAGGGGGTAGTGCAGTGACCCCCCCCCCATTTTGGTGAATGCTATGTCTAGGACATTTGAGCCCCTTGTGGAGGTGCAGACTGTCTGTTCCAGAGCATTTGAATTAACAAAGTCCAGTAACCTCTGGGCAAGTGCTCTTGCATTCATATATGTCACTCAGTTGATGCAAGGATAGTTCAAATCACCCATGACTGAGGTGTTGGGCTGTATGGAGAAGGATTCCAGTATGTCCAGGTAGACAGTGTGCCTTTCTTTGTTCTTGGTGAGAGATCTATAGCTAGTAATGATGTGCTAGGGTATTTTGCCTAGAGTTAACTGGACATGGAGAAGTTCAAGAAAATCATACTGTTTGACCACTCTTGAGGTGTACTTGGCTTTATGAAGATGGCTACCCTTCTATCTTTCTTCTTTCATGGTTATTTTGAGGTCTGAACATGTGGAAGGCATTGTAGCCTTGTATGGCTGGGGTGCTCTCTGTGGCCATGAACTATGTCTCAGTGACTGCACAGATATCCAGTATCTTCCAAGGTGAGGAGTGCTTCCAGGGAAAGCAGCTTCATTTTTAATCTGCTAGTGTTAAGCAGCAGAACCTCTAGTTTGCCTCCGGTGGCTTCTGTTATGTCAGAAATTTTGTTGTTTTGACATTACCTACAAAAGACACTGTGGGAGAGGTGGGGGTATGTGGCAGTATCTGAAAGCCTAAAGAAGATAGGTGCAGACCATCTCTGGCAAATCAGCATGGCCTGTTGACCATGTCATCCTAGGCTGACAGATACTGGATTCCCCTGGAGTGACAACAGAAGCTAAGCCAGTTGTTGAAGTTGATCTTTTTTTGTTTATAATGTGGCATTAGCCTGGGAGAAGGTAGAATGCAGCTTAGGGCTAGGGTCATACCTGCCTGGGACACATAGTCTGAGAGTTCAGTCATGTCTGCCTTCATATAGGCCAGAGAGGTACATCTCAAGTCATTCGGCCCAACATGAACTATGACTGGGTCATAACAGTACTTGCTGTTGAATGACTAGAGTGCATGCATGATCTGATGGGTCCTGGCATCTGACAGGCAGCTGACCATGACCTTGTATGGCCTGGTGAGGGGAACATCTGTGTGCCTCACTATGGAGTCGCCTATGTCTAGGATATTTGATTTAGAGGTGTTTTGTCTTAGGGGCTTATTTATTGAGACACATTTGTATGCGTTATTATGTGTAATAGTTTCTATTTACTTAACAGTGTGTGGACTTTACATTTGAGAGGTCTCTGAACTTTTGGTAGACTTTTAGTGAGTACCTCCATGTATGTGGATCTATGTGTTATGTCTTTATTTTGTGTGAGAGGTGAAGACTGTGTACTGACAAGTTTTTTGATATCCGGTTTGTTGTTACATGAGAGAAGTGATTCCAATTTCATAGTGTACTTGCATCTCTCACATGGGGTATTTATTTGGTGCAGAACTAAATGTTTGTCAGTATACATGAGGCAATTGCTACATTGCCTCAGTGTTCCCATGTCAATCAGGCTGGCCGGAGAAATGATGGGAAATTGTTTGTCCATTACAGCATGTTTTAAACATATGAGCTATTAGGGAATAGAGTGGGCTAAACTGACTGGTTTTTTCACATTGACTATCAAGCTATTAGGGAAGGGAGTCAGCTAGAGTCACCAGTTTTTGTCTTAGGATTATCAAGGGTTGTTAAATTGAGGGTTGTGGATGGTAGGTGTGGCAACACGGCTCATTGCACAACTAAGTTGCCTTTGGTGCAATATAGAAGCTTGTGAGGGTTCTACTGACAGTTGTCTAGGGAAAAATTGCGTTTCAAGGCATTTACATCTATACAAGGCAGTGCTAACCCCTGTTCCATGATGTTCAGCAATGAGCAAATGCAAGACTTAAATACAGGGAACATTTAACAGTTTTAAGCTAATCTACCAATAGGAAAGTACACAATGAACCTTCATCCAGCAATCCTCAGCTCAGACAAGGCTAGAGCCACATTTTTTGCTACAAGGGTGCAGAGTAGCCTTTCTTAATGTAAGATGGCTTAATTAATGTTAGTGCTCAAGTGTAATAAAAAACAGGCTAGATTCTGAATCTAGATTCCGCTATCTAGGCTGAAAGTACAGGTGAAAACAAGTGCAGAAAATATGTAGTCATGACAGTAAAAAGGCAGAAAAATGCAGTAATTAGATACAATGCAATTTAAAAAGTGCAACAGAGACACAAAATATACTTATTTTCTTGATGCAGAAATCTCAAGTTTTTCCGCAACCTAAACAGACCAGGCTACTCCCAGTGCACTAGATGGAAAATCCACTGACCCCTTGATGTAAAAACAAGTGCTTACTAGAGTGTAAGACTACACTACTTCATCTAACAGCTAGCTAGAAAATGAATTCAGATCAAGTAAATTGGTAGGACAGACAATGAGAGGCAAAATGCACTTTTTAATACAAGTGCAAGGAAAGGCAAATAATAATTCAATACTATCAATAGTAGTGTTGAAAGGGAGGAACTTATTAAGTTCAATTTACAGTAGGGTGGGCAACTTAAAATTACAAAGTTTAAAAAGTACATTAACAAAGGGAATGGTAGGTGGAAAGTAAACTTAGAAATTTACAATTGGAGGACTGGTATTTTCATGAATGTTTACAAGTTAAGCAGATACCTAAAGGGCTGAGGTTGTGGAACTTTCTGGTGGGATTGGAACATAACTCTATTTTGCTTAATGAATTATTTATTTTATTTGATGAGACTGGTTTTAAAGTTATTTCTCTCTTAATTAAAGATAATTAGAGAAAGGTAGTAAAGCTAAACAAAGAATTAAGCAAATTAAATTCATCCATTGTGTCTGACATAATTTTTAGTTCTGTAATTATGTAAAAGATGAATATTATAATTTTTTTCTAAAATGGGCAACATCATAAAAAGAAATATGGGGAAAATTAATAAATTAGGTAGAGACTGGTGTGAATATGAAGAAAAAAAATCTTATCCTAAACCCCCTTCTTTGGTTCACACCACCAAAGACCCCTCCCTCACACTGAGAACTATTCAACATTTGAACTTGATGTGGGGGTTAGTAATAACAATAATGTTGATGGTCTCCCCTCTCCTTTTTTAGAAGAAGTGCCAGTGAGACATTCAGAGAGACTTGCACAACAGGGTACAACCCAACCCCAGGAACATGGGCCTTATCACAGGACAAACCACAATTATTCTAACCAACATCAGTGGGACAGAGGAAGAGGCAGGAAATGTTAACTTATATAAAAAGATGCTTACACCTGTGATTATGGGTGCAGAAGGAAGTTTGATGCACCACAATATGTTAATTTTAAACTGTTTAATGTGTCTGCTACTCAGCTCTTAGTGTTGTTTATCACTATTTGCAAAAGGGTTTTAGTTTGTCCCTAATTTTTGAATTAGACATTTTTAAAGTTCTTTTACAACTAAAGTTATACACTACACATTTAAGTCTCAAATTGTTTTTTTTTTTCAGGTAATCAGATAGGGGCCAATGAGATTGCTTTGAAAAGGCACAGTATATTTATACCCCCTCTTAATTTGATGATGGTTACAACTGGGAAAATGTGTGAGGGCAGATTTAGACAATTATTTAAGAAAAAGGAGGAATTCATTGACAGTTTGTCCTCTGATGAGAGATGTTTCTTAAAACTCCTAATTAGAGATAAAAAACCTTCAGTTTATGAACCCTGATAAAAGCAGGGGTGTAGTTGTGATAGATAGCATAGATTATTCTTGTAAAAATGTTAGAAATTCTGTCTGGTGAGTACGTGTATCAAAGGATTTCCAGGAATGGGATAAACATAGCATATCACAAGACTGAATACACATTAAATGATTTGGTCTTGCAAGGATTGCTGGACAAAGCAACTCTTGATTTTTTAAAAGTTGGCAAGCCTTTGATTCCCTCGATCTTTGGCATATAGAAGATTCACAAAAATCAATTTGACCCTCCATTGATACCCATTGTGGCAGCCACTGGCTCCATCATTGGAGCCTATTGCCAAATTTATTGATTTCAAATGTAAGCATCTGTTAAGGAACCTGCCCCACCTTCTTCACAACTCCTGGCATCTCTTGGAATGACTTAATCATATTCCTTTCGATAAGTCACTTATTTTTGTTACCATTGATGTGGTAAATTTATTTATGCTATTCCACATTTAAATGTAGATGAGAAGTCCTTATGTTTGATTTTATCTTTTAATGCATGAATTTTTAATGTTGACATGTTTAAGGACTTGTGCCATCTGACTTTTCCTATCGAAGTGAGACAGATGTTTGGTGGGTCTCCCCTAGTTCTATTTAGTAAAGGAAGGTCCATAAAAATTTGATTGAGAGCTCACCAAGTAATGCTGGGTTCACTGGACAGACCCACCGAATGAACAGATGTGGTAGATGCAAACATTAATCATACATGAGAGACCCTATCTAAGCATTGATGCATACGAGCTTAGTTGAATTTGTCCTGACAGATGTCATTGTGATACCACTTTTGTTGTCTATGTGGCTATCTACACCTTTTGCACTGGAAAGACTGTTCTTAGATTAAGAGATCGCATATTCATGACATAAAGTAAAAACGTTCCACTAATGCCCTGTTTCAAGATGTGGGCAACTGTGAACATTTTTAAAAATTTCAGCTTTTTTTTTATCATTGATGGAGTATATAATTCACTGAGGGGTGGTGATTTGATAATTTCCTGGAAATAAAGTAATTATCGTGGCAGTTACATTTAGATGCCCACACCCCCCCAGCTTTGAATGACAGTGTTTCCATCAGCAATTTTTTAGAAGTGAGAGCCAACACAGTTTGATGCTTGACTGATTATTTAATACCTGTATGAGACATTAAGGTGGAGTGTTTAGGGCTATTTTAATCCACAGATACAGTTTTATGTGTTTCATCTGTTTATTTCTTTACTTATCTAATTATTAATATTTAATATTAGTTTTACTTTGGCGCCATCTACTGACTGTTCTTAAGTTAGGAAGGTTACGGTCTCTCCAACTGAGGATGATGGAATTTAATTACTATGTTTATACTTTAACAATAATTAATTGCCATTTAATTCTATTATATTATGAACAAGTGCATTTTACTTATTAATTTATTAATATTTTTTTATGTTTTCAACACTACTGCATACAAATGCACATAAATTATAGATATAAATTATACAAAATACACACACACATATTTATATACATTTATATTTAGAGTTATACATATATATATTTATATTTACATACATTTCAGTTTAACCAGAAAACTATTTTTAATTAAATTATGGCACTTTGGTAGTTTTATAAGTTTTTTTTAATGTTATTGAGTTTTGTATATGCATTGAATTTTTCATATCAGATTTAAGTATTAGGGTAGTGGTGATTTATTGCTTGAGGTTTCTTTAAAACCTGTAACAAGGATGTTTGGTTTACTCCCAAGAAGTCCTCGGATGTTATCAGGGATCAAAGTGATAAGTCTATGTGTCCCTGTGTTTCATTCTAATTTGGTGATTAAACTTCAATTTTACCCGATTTATGGATACAGAACTATATTTTGGTGTACTTGGAATCAAATACTACATCTCAGCAATCGGTCACTAGTCGTGGATTACTTGAGGATTGCTACATTTGGTGCAACATGGTCGGTATTTTATTCCATTCTTCTTATGCTCCCTCATTTGATTATCAGTTTGGTGGTCTGTTTGAGACATTTGTAGGGTGGGTGGAAAACACTAGCAGGAAATCACAAGCAGTGATTTAGTTTATGATGGAAAAGCTCCACCACTTAGATAAAGCCAAGTTTTCTACAAATGTAAATTAATGCTTAAAAATAAAAGCAAACTGACCCCATGGCGACCAATAAGCAACTTTTAATAAAGCAACACAGTTGAACAACTTAAAAATGCAATTTTAAGTTGTTCAGCTGTGTTATTTTATCAAAAGTTGCTTACTGGTAGCCATGGTGCTGGTTTGCTTTTATTTTTAGTCAAGTGCTTTAGTTTATGAAGGCTTGAAATCTTTTCAGCAAAAGACAAAGGGCTAGAAATTCACTGTGTATTTAAGTATCACTCAAGAGACAATTAAACAATGAAAAAAAATGTGAAATGTGCAGCCTAGATAATTTAAGTGTCTACCTCTCACATAGAAGAAAAACACCAGGCCAATCTGATTTCTTAAAACAGAAAACAAAGTGGAGTGGGTAAAACAGAAAGCAGCTCTATTAGTCACAAACAAAAACTATAGGTTTACTTTCCTCACTCAGCAGGGAATCACTAGCAGTGTTGTGTTTATGTATGCTTTTTAAGCTGCAGAATTGTCTCCTGATGATTGGAAAAAGTGTTATTATTCTATTCACATGATTTCTTTACTTATGGGGCTGTTGAGGTGACAAAGCCAGTTATTTTTCCTCCTTGGGAGTGTTTAATAATGCCAGAGAAGTTACAGCCATTCCCTGGTGCTGGTGATTCATGTCTATACAAAGACAAAGGCATCATACTCTTTCAGATTGCTGAGTACCTCCTCAGAGCAATATATGTGTCCAGAAATTTCTGATATTTCTCCTAACACTGCTACCTAGACTTCCCACATAGCTGCCAGGGTATGCTCAAGTTAGCATACAGAATGCTGGTACATTTTGTGTCTCTGTAACTGTATATTCCTTTGCATGAAGGCAAATGAGGCAAAGTGCCCTGAATGTAAATGAGTCACATTATTTTGCTGCCAAGCACCTGTAGCATGAAGCACTGCTAAGTGCTTAGACTCATATCTGATGTCAGCTCACCACACACTTTTGCAGATCATTGCAAGTACATATGTTGTCGATCTGATCTACACATAGTTCAGAAATCACACTGTATATTTTTGATTCACAGGCCACTGTTTCACTCTTCATGAAAATGCCACATGTTCAGAGGGTGTTTACAAGGTGATGGCTACCTTGGTAAATAATCAGTGGTGACCAACTGCATGGTGCATGAAGGAGAAGAAGATCAAGATATACCTCCTTCATGGTCATTCAGGGCTGTATACTGTGCCCTATGATAACCCATTCCATAAAGCTGATTCTTAGTCTGACCTGGCTGAAATACTGGCCACTAACAACAGGCATTACCAGGTGAAAGAAGCAGTGGAGGCATCTTTATGATGTTTGATGTCACCAAACTAACAAAGTCTGTATGAGGGAGGCAGAAGTTAGGCAACAACACCCTAATGGCATTGCAATATCTGTCATAGTATGTTTTATATTTGAGGGACTGCTTCTACTAGCAGGTCTTTGAGCAAATATATGTGAGATGTGGGCTACTATGTGGTGTTTGCATGTCAGATGGATATGGGGTGTGTGACATGGACTATGCCAACCACTTAGATTGTGCAGTTCTTCAAGGAACTTTTATAGAATGGGGTTATGGTAAACTATTTCAGGATATGTGCATACTTCTTGGGGTGTCCTTCTTTGTACTAAGATCATATATCTGTGTAGGTATTTTAGCTAATGTACACGGAGCACACACTACTATTGTCAAAGGAAAAATCAAAGATCAATGCAGCCAAGGTTCAGTTAAGGTTTCTTTATTCTTGTACAAGAAGACAAAAATGCAGTTCAGAAGTTTGTCTGACATACAGGAAATACTTCATTATTATACTGTTTTGTAAGCTATTGCCCTCTAAGCTGACGTAATAAAATACAACTCTTAGCATTGTTCTAAGACAGGTGTTTACTAAGTTTTTCTGCTGATATAGCAAGTATAAACTTCCCATGTGAAAATTTCCTAAGATATCAACGTGGCCTCACTAACTGCCGGTCTGTAACAATTCACTCATATTTCAGTGTTGCAATTAGTGATTCTTTCCTGCTTTGAGCACAAAGCATATTCTGATTTCAGCCTATAATCTTATCTACAGCTGCAGTATGAACAAGGTTATTTGCTTAAGTCTAGTAACATTTCAGAATACTGTATTGTTCCTTTTCCCAACGTTAGCAAACTCATCTGTTTCTCAGTGTATGAACAAGGTGATTCACTGAGCTGACAAGAAGCAAAGTCAGAAAGTACATGCAATTATTTTCAAGCCTGTAGCAGAATAAATGTGTTAACCCTTTTAGGCTTCTAATGCAGCAAGCATAATGCTAATACATATATGAATACATGTTTTACTATATATGTGAATACATATTTCTCTCACAACTATCTGCTGCCAAGGATACAGATAAAAGGGCATACATATGGTACTGTAGTTTGTAAATATTGTTCTGACATTTTAACTTATATTTGTTGCAGTTCTCTGATGTGCCTCCTTCTTTTTCAGCATGAGTAGAATAAGACATAAATCATGCTGCCTATTACAGGAGGAAGGACACCATCCTTGCAGGGCTAGTTCTGCTAAAAAAAGGTTGACCTGTGTCATATCTATCCATTCCACTGGTAGGATAGGTTCACTTATGACAGTTTTCCCATTCTGTCTTCTCTCTGCAATTCTAGATAATAGATGGACTCATCAGATAGAACCCCAGCCTGCTCCTGCTGAAGTTGTAGTTGGAGCAGATGATAAGGCTGAAATGTCTCACTGCCTGGGTTCTCATCCTCTCACTGGCAGGTAGCCCAACCTTCTTTCCCAACATGGCTTCAGGAAGTGGAGGAAGCTTTGATTGAAAGAGCAGTAAGTGGCACAAATCTAGAATGAAGATTCTCCTGGAGTAAATTTCAGATTAACTCAACAGGACAGCCCTGACCATCAGAACACCAGGAAGGTGTGCCGCATATCAGTGGCCACTCTGAACAATCAGCTGGTGATGGATCACAGGAGTGTCCCCCTGGGCTGTGGCAGCAGACCTCACAATGCTGCCCATTTTTTACTCAATCCTCAGCCTGATGTATCCCTTTCATACTGTATCAAAACCTATACCCTGTGCATTGTCCAACACTCCCCATCACCATTTCGCTGTCATTTTTTGTCTCTGGCCATCCCATGTCTTCTGATCCTCACAACACTGCAAATGCAATTTCTGTATACATATCTCTCTCTCTTTATTATATATATATATATATATATATATATATATATATATATATATATATATATATATATATATATATATATATATATATATATATATATATATATATATATTTACTATCAAAATGTGGACTGGATTCGGGCCTGCTGGATCTAGCTTTGTTTGTGTAACTTGAGCACTAATCCAGGCATTCTCTAAAGTATTCAATTGTATTTATTACTGCTTGGTAGTAACTTGATTAAAGTGTAGCTATCATTCTAAGTCTTTTGGATTAAGCACTTGGGCTTCAGACCAGTTGTTATACATTAGGAAGGTTTGTGGCATGCACTGTGGTGGCAGGACAGGTAGCTTTCATCCTTCTAAGTTGGGAACTGCTGATTGAGAGCCCAGTGTCTGTTATTCTTAGTGTATTAGTTCTGGTTTAAGCACTTGGGCTTCAGGCCAGTTATTTTATATTAAGAAGGTTTGTGTTCTGCACTCTTGTGGGAGAAGAAGCTGGACTCTGCCCTTCTGAGCTGGGAATTTCTGGTTAAAGGTTTATAGTGCCTGAATATTTGAACTGTATCTTACTGAAATTGGTACACCTTGTTTGCTGTAGCATAGACTAGATCCAGGCCTGCTGAATCTAGCTTTGTTTATATGCTTGTTGTTTGTTTGCTTGTTATTTCCCTGGAACGCTAATTCCACCTAATACGCGGCTTCTCAGTGCTTCTGTGGATCACTAGTGATATCTGCATTGCTTACTGTACTTATTTCCTTGTTTCACTTGAAAGAAAGTTACTGTTTGTCATTTTTGCATTTAAGTTACCTGTAACACATTGCACTTAAGTTACCTGGCACTTTCTCACTAAAGCAATTATATAAGTCAGCACTAAAAATTAAAAGCACTACACCCTCACTCCCCACTGGTCCTGGTTTTCAATTATTAAGGAATTCCCAATATTATTCTAGCATGTCCAAAGGTGAGTTGTCAATCTCCTCTCCGGTCCAGCTGGTGAATCTGGGAATCTTGAGGCAATGTTACAAATGCCTCATGTACACAGACAACCCTCTCCTCCTCCCAACAAATTCCAACACATGTGAGAGATGCAACCATATAGCCAAACTGGAGGCTAAGCTCTCTCAACTCAGTACTGGCATAACCAGTCAGGAGGAGAAGGAAACCACACTCACTACAATTCCAGTTTCACATAGACCTACCACGACAGCAAACCAAACACATAATCACACAAAAACATACTCGGAGGCTCTAAATAAAGATCTGCCGAAGCAGCAGAGACCTCCAAAGCTGACACCCAAGCAGCCGCTACCCCAAAACAAAACACGTGCAACACATATCTCACAAAGCCAGTGTGCTGAACAGTCACAGCCCTTAAGACTAAACAACACACCTGATATACTTGTAATAGGTGACTCAATCGTCAGGCACACTGACGTCCCGCTCACCAGGCTGAACAAGAAGAGGGTCACGGTGAGCAGCCTGTCGGGCGCTAGGATCCGCCACATAACACAAGCACTCAGGTCACTCCAAGGCAAGTACAAATATGACTCAGTCATTGTCCATGCTGGTGTAAATGATCTGAGACGTACCTCCCTGGACTACATGAAAAGAGACATAAAGGAGCTCTCTGAGCATGTAGCCCAGGCCGGTATGACCCTGACCTTGAGTAGCATCTTACCCTCACCAAGAATGATGCCACAGTATGAAGACAAGATGATCAATTTCAACAATTGGCTTAAGTACTGGTGTCATTCAAAGGGGATCCAATGCCTGTCAGCTTGGGATGATATGCTCGACAAGCCACGATGCTTCGCTAGGGATGGCTTGCACCTGTCACCCCTGGGCTTTCGGATATTGGCAAAGGCTCTTGCTACCCCCATAGTGCCTTTTTTAGGCAAGGCTCAAAAGACAAACCCACCTCCATAGGTTTCACAAGGGATAAGAAACTAAGAGTAATGCTACTCAACGCCAGAAGTCTAAACCTCAAGATGCATGCATTCGAAACTCTCCTTAGCATGGAGAACATCGATATCTGTGCAGTAACAGAAACCTGGTTCAGGGCCCCCGAGAGCACCCCAGCACTACCAGGTTATACCTCATACCTTGCTTTTCGGCCCCAAAACTTGAACCGAACCACGAAAGGAGGGGGAGTATCGATTTTCATCAAAGATACCCACACCTCCAGGTTGGTGGCAAAACACGAAGCATCAGAGACTATCCATGTGCAACTAACAGTGGGTAAAACTGCCTTCCAGTTTATAGCCTGCTACAGACCACCCTCCCAAAACCAGGAACCCCACTCGGCCTTCCTGAGAACACTGGAAAATATGAAGGTCTCTCCAAACACCATTATATTGGGCGACTTCAACTACCCAAACATAGACTGGGAGCATTACTCTAGCTCCAACACCCTAGCCCAAAGGTTCCTAGAATTTATAAACTCAAATGCTATGGAACAACTTGTTACCACTCCCACAAGAGGGGAAAACATACTGGACCTGATCATCACCAACATGGTGACTCTATGCTCCAGACCAGAAGTGTATCCCTCACTGGTAAGATCAGACCATAAACTAGTCTCACTGGATATTCACATCCCGATCCCACCCCCTGCCCAGAAAACCACAGTGAAAAACGTCTCTAAAGTAAATTTCACACTCCTCAAAACTGAGGTGGAATCCTTCAAAGCCCCGGGGCCTGTGGAAAATATGGCCCAGACCGCAGAATCCTTTATAAACGCATTCTATGAACACCTTCAGGAATGCATGGATCATGCGATCCCAAATAAAACCAAGACCCAATCCTCCAAAGGCAGACGTCCTGTCTGGTGGACCCCAGCCATAAACAAACTATACAATAGAAGGAGGAAGCTACTAAGTGATAGAGCAAAATCCCAAAAAGGGAAGGCATCACTGATCAGTATTAGCAAAAAACTACGGGCACACATAAAATTGTCTAAGGCCAGTTTCGAGAGAAAAATTGCACAGGACACTAAGGATAATCACAAGGCTTTCTTTAGTTATGTTAGGAACCTGGGTGGTAATTCCCAGATATGCTCAGAATTAGTCCAAAATGACAAAAAATACACCGAACCCACAGACATTGCCAACATTCTAGCTGACAGGTTCAGCGCAAACTTCTCCCTCCCCACCAAAAGGGCAAATATCTATCCCAGCAGAGTGCTGCCCCCTGACATCTCAGATGCTCAGGTAAGAGCCGCCCTCTCCAAAGCAAAAAACACAGCATCAATGGGACCAGACAGTGTCCCGGGCTGCGTCCTACATGAACTCCAAGAAGAGCTAAACCCAAACATAAAACTACTGTTCAATCTCAGCCTTACTACAGGATATGTGCCCAAAGAGTGGCGTACAGCAACAGTGGTTCCTCTCCATAAAGGTGGTGCCTCAACGGATCCTGGAAACTAACGCCCCATAAGCCTGACTAGCTTGGTCTGCAAAGCTATGGAAAGGATCATCATGGACCTCATAAATAAAGATATCGGGGATCTACAAACACTGGATCCTACCCAGTTCGGCTTTGTTAAGGGCAGATCCTGCCTCTTAAACCTGGTTGATTTCTTTGAAACAGTCACCAAGGCCATTGACAAGGGGAAGGTGGTTCACACAGCCTACCTGGACCTCGCAAAAGCCTTCGATACAATACCCCACTCGGGCATTATAGATAAGCTCACCAGCTT
The DNA here is from genome assembly GCF_019279795.1 of Protopterus annectens. Taxonomy (NCBI): domain Eukaryota; kingdom Metazoa; phylum Chordata; order Ceratodontiformes; family Protopteridae; genus Protopterus; species Protopterus annectens. The sequence goes on along the minus strand of NC_056746.1, from coordinate 1,109,378,435 downwards.
AAATATAAACCCCTATGTCACTAGATGGATTGCAAATTGGCTCAAGGACAGAACCCACATGGTTAGAATTGCTGGAGTCATGTCAGACTCCAAACCAGTTACAAGTGGTGTCCCACAAGGCTCAGTCCTGGGACCTCTCTTGTTCGGTATATATTTCTCGGAGGTACAGGCCAACACGGAAGGACTGTGGCTGACCAAGTTCGCAGATGACTGTAAACTGGGTGCCATAATCGACTCTCCAGCCAACACAAGCATCCTCCAAAAGGGCCTCATAGAAACAGACAACTGGTGCCAGAGCCATGGCCTCAAGCTAAATGCCAAAAAGTGTGTAGTCATCCCCTTTGGCAAAAACAAAGTGCCCACAAATTACCACATAGGTGGTAATCCATTAAGTACAGAAGAAGTAATTAGGGACCTGGGGACCCAAGTTGATAGCAATCTCTCATTTGACAACCACGTGGCCAAAGTGGTTAGAAAAACATTTTATATAGCCCACCTAATCATGAAGGGATTCACATCTAGATCAGGGACGCCATCGTGCCTCTTTACTCATCCCTCATCAGGCCCATAATTGAGTACAATGCCCCTTTTGGGATGTACCTTACCAGACACCTGCAGCAACTGGAAAGACCCCAAAAGTACCTCACCAAGAGGATCAAAGGGCTCAAACAGATGCCATATGCTGCCCGGTTAAAGAAACTCCAGCTTTACTCAGTGGCATACCACCTGTTCAGAGGCGATCTGTGCCTGACGTATAAAGCCATGTCCAACCCGGAATTAATGGACATGCTGCACCTCAGAAAATCCAAATCCCATCGAGCTACACGCTCGAGAGACTTGAACCTCAGCACTGAAATAAATAGGACATGCTGGAGGGACAGATTCATAACCCAGAGGCTCCCTTCACCCTGGAATAAAATCCCAGTCCAGGTTAGGCAGAGTCCCTCATTGACTCTCTTCAAGAGGAATCTTGATGAGTGGATGGGAGATCGTAGGTTTACCCCGGGTATCAGTTCTGTGTCACTGTTAGACAGAGGCACAGTATACTAACCTCGAAAAAGGGCATAGCAAAATAAATTTAAAATGGGTGGCGAAAGCCAAACACATTCTGGCTAGGCTTATAAATGCCCTAGGGCAGATAGCCTAGTATGAACCTATGAACCTATGAACCTATGAACCTTTTGTTTGAACCAGTTTGCCGAAACTGGCAATAATGAATTACCAACATTTCAGAAATGGTAACATGGAATCGACATTCAAACACTGGAAGTTCCAATGTTGAAAGGCTGTTTTACTGGTAACATTTTTGCAGGGAGGCAAGCCCTCCCCCCTGCACCCCCCACATCCCCTGCTTATTATATATTCCAACTTCAAGATTGCATTACAGTGAGAAAAGGGTACATTTCCTAATCCCCACTGTAGTGTGATCTGTTAAGAATGTTGATTCCACACACACTACCATTTGCTAATGTCAATTTGAACATTTTCTGGATCGGCATTACAAAAACTTGAAAACAGCCTTTCAACCTTCCCAGCTTCATGGAAGTGCCAGTCTGAATTTTGATAGTAAACCACACACACACACACACACACACACACACACACACACACACACATGCGCGTGCGTGTGCGTGTGTGTGTGTGTGTGTGTGTGTGTGTGTGTGTGTGTGTGTATGTGTGAGTGTGTGTGTGTGTGTGTGTGTGTGTGTGTGTGTGTGTGTGTGTGTATGTACTGCTTTGTGCTGTCTTGCCGAGGTTCACTAGAATTGTAGCTGATATATATATATATATATATATATATATATATATATATATATATATATATATATATATATATAGAAACATATACACACTGTTTTATTCCAATATGCTGTTGTCAGTGAAATAACATTTTTATTTCTCACAAAGATTCCAACAGCATGACCTGTGGCCACTTTACTGCTCTGTAGATCTGCCTTGTGCTTCTACAGATATGTTTCACTGCACAGTCTTCTTGTGTTTTTGTTGTGCTGTTCTCCTATGTAGATTGGAGTGCAATTACCTGCATTAAAGTACCATCTGTCTCACTTTAGATATATAATTAGTGTATGCTATACAGTGCAACCGAACTACATCATAGCCTTAATCAGCCAGAATGTCAGTCTAGAAGATAATATACAACTAAATCATGTTTTATTATAATATGTAAAAATAATTAAAAATAAAAGAGAATCAGGTAGAACATACAATTTTCTGAACATTAATAAAACATCCACTGGCATCTTGGGATTTTAACTTCTGGAGGAGCAATTCACACATACTTGAAACAAGTCACTAAATATACTTGTCCCCAACAATGAAATATAAGCATTTATAACACCTTTTTTCTGAAGGCATACTATATTAGTGCCATCTATTTCAATTTCCATATTCAGATCATGTAGTGTCAACATTTTATACTGAATATTAATTGTGCTTCTAATTTTAGCAAACTTTTTCTATTTCTTATCATCTGTAATTTGAAAGGCTGGCCATCACAGTGACAATTAAACCTTCTGTAGCACTGTCAAAATTTTCCTTAAAGTACAATGACATTGGGTTATTGAGACCTGCCTTTGAATGTCACTAAGATTTTTTATTCTGAATCTGAGCTTTCACTTAGTTTGCCCGCTTGCCACAAAAGTATCTCATATTTACTGGCTAGGGCACATGCCACTTGATGTGAATTGGATGTAAAATCAACTGAAAAGTATCTGACACCATTGATCTGCTCACTATGGAAGTTATGCATAAGGGGGCAGATTCATCATTGTCTGCATGAGAATGCTTTTGCACCCTCTAATTTGAACCTACTACTATCAGGTAAATACTTGAGTTTTTCCCTCTTTTTTTATATGACAGAAATTTCACTTGGGCAATACCTCCATAATGAGGTGTCACTCGTTATTGGTCACTGTTATAGTACCATGCCATGTCATTTTGTAGAAAAAAATCATATATGCAGTTACAAAATAGATTACTTTCATTTCCTCATGTGAACCATTGTTTCCCTCATCAGACATAAACTGTCCTAGCCTTTTATTTGGTCTCCATATGGTTTCCTTTCTTTTCCTTATGCATTAATTAAACTATATCTCAATGTAACCCGTTTAGAAATCTTTGCTTTAAATCTAGTTTCACCAGTTCAAACTCTTCATCTAAGGTAGTATTTATCCTTGGTCTATAAAGTTCTACATAAGGTATGGAATTAACAAGGTGAGCTGGGTGATAACTGGTTAAACAGAAAATAATGTTACTTCTAATTGGGGTTCCCCCTGTCACTCATCTCAGGTAAACATCTAGAAGACTAATTCCACTATGACTGATGCTACCCATAAATTTTAATCCATACTCATTTGCACTGAAATATTTAAAAAAAAATCACCCAACCCACTAATGTAATATTTGTATATGAATAATAAACCATCAATGCAACACTTGTAAAATAGTACTATAACAATGAAAAATGTTTTCATACATGAAATTACAATCCCACTCACAGAGATACTTGCAGACACTGGTGTTTAGTGAGTGCCCATTTCAGTCCTGTATCATATGAGAGCTGATGTTATGTCACAACAGTGACACACAAACACAAATAGTTTAATGTAGCATGTTAACAGACTGTGTGCGTCTGTCTGCACTGACATACAAGCACAGAGACAAATACAAACAGACACACCATATGCATGCACATATAAACACGTTCACATATGTGTATATACTCTTACATGCACATTTATTGATATACACATTACTTGTGCGCTCATAGAGTCAAATTACACTCTGCAAGTTACCAGTACTTTCATTAGTCTCACAGCATATCTCTTAATTTAATTCTGCGCTGTTACCTTAATCTGGTATAGTTATAAGATGCTGGTGCCCAAAATGATGAGGTTAATAACACTGTTACATTACTGTATTAATTTCCAGCCTTCATATTCGTAATGTAATAAGAAATTATCAGATGTGCATTTTTATGATTATGGATTTATTAGATGATTAGCGGTCTTTGTTACCAGTTACAAAATATCACATAATAAAAGTCTCACAAAATGTAATAAATAGACATCAAAACAGTATTTGCCTATTCTGGTAAGAAGTATAACATTTATCTCTCTTAAATCATTAGAACTAATTTTTCTTTTCTGACTGGTTAATGATGCATTCTATTAATGTAAGTATGTCAATTCTTGCTTCATACTTTTGATGCTAAAGTATTTAGCTACATTTTATGTTTAAAAGTAGAAGGCAAGAGTTTATTTTTTAATAAAACCTGTACTGACAAACAAATGGCTTTTTCTCGTCACAGCGAATATCATTCCATTTCCCAGGACCTAGAAAACAAAGACATCTATATATTTATTTTATATTAAACAAATCAAAAATAAACATGTTTATTTGAATTAGAAAGAAGCATACAGTAAAGGAGTTAATAAACATTTTACAATCCACTACAGAACTCTTAGTGTACGAGTTTTCTTAGTAATACCTTCTGTTCTTAAGGTAGCTTAAGGTACAGGCTTTTGGTATCATTTGCAATTAATTAATTTTACTATCATCTGTAGCTATGCCAACACTTAAAATGAAAATGACTAGAGATGGAACTGCAAAAATGCATCTCCGATTTTGGAACTATCTCTTTAAAGTAGTTGAACTCTCTAATAGTATTAAGTGGGGCTAGCAGTTAGAGGAAATGGAATGCAGCTCATTCTGGCTCCGGCCTAGTTTATCCTGTATCTATATGACTTTTTTCTGAATGGTTGACATCAACTATATTCCCAAAATCTGCTCTGTGCTTTTAATCATCAATAAAGACATGACAGTATAACACTTACACTACTAATACCAACAAAATAAGAAAGTCCTTCAAAATCCAAAAACATTTTGTTTTTAATTGAGCATTTATCATTTGAAAATAAGATAAACTTAGCACATCTAAGTGGATTAAGTATGACTCATGTAAACATGTTTTTCATAACTTATTCTTTCATTCATCCATTTTCAGTACCTGCATAACCAATTCAGAGTCATGGGGAACTAGAACTATCCCGCAAGCAATGTTTATAAGACAGGAACCAGGCAAGGGTGGGATATCAGATCATCATGGGACACATTTACATTCACAGGCACATCACATCCACATTTAAGAGTGATTTGTATCAGCGTCAGATTATCTATTTACATCTGTTTGAGATATGAGAAGGAAATGGAGTCCTGGAAAAATCCATGGAAAAATCCATCATGGAATGGAGGTCATGCAACCTATAACGAAGGCATCCATTTGGGAGTGAACCAGAGAACTGAGCCTTATTTTCATATTTTTCAAGCATTTAAGTTACACTTAAATATGTAATTAGTCACACTGTGCTTGCATATATATATAAGCTAAAAGAGAAGGAATTCATGACTCATTTATTCTGACTTAGGTACAACCAAATGAGACATCTCTGGCATAACATGTCCTCCAGATTTGGCATCACTAAGCACCAGAATCCTGTTATGACTGCCACACACTACCCTAAAACTTGTCATTTCCTAAATTCTGACACTTTCCTATGTGAGATACTTCAACATGCTTTCCATGAATTGTTCCAATGTGTAGCGTCCAAGAGTTGCTGCTGTAGCATGTTCTAGTATGATAATTTGTACCTCCAAACTTTGCAGGGTATATGAACTCACTAAAAGAAGCAGGTATTATAAGAAACAAGATCTCCTAACAAGGCCCTGATTATCAAAAATAAAACTGAGAAGTGCGTGCTTTTGTCTACTCAAGGCATGATGTGCTACAAAATACATTTTTGTGCAATTTGGCTGTTCGGTTCTTCGTGTTGGTCAGACATTTGATCAGTTTTCCAGGAAAAGCACTCTGGGCAAAAATGGCTTCCCAAGGTACAGTATAGGAATTAACACAATAAATATAGGGCTGCCACCTTTTCAAATGCCCAAAGTGGGACATTTTGGGTACAAACGTCAGATTTTGCAGGCCGAAACATACCTACGGCCAGTAGAAAGGTCAGAACTTCACTCTTTTGTCTAAATAAAAGGTTATTATTGTAGCATTTAGTTGCTTATTGCATTTCTTATAACATTTAGGTGTTTCAGATATAGAATAACTGTTTTATGCAACTGTTGCATAAAATATAAGAAATCATTTTGTCCTAAAATCTCAGGACATTTGCCATTTTTACAATTTTTTTGCTAGACACAACTGCCCAAAGAGGGACTGTCCCTTGCAAAGTGGGACATTTGGTAACCGTAAATAAATATGCACTGCAAAAGGAAGAACAACATGAAGAAATATCTCCTAACAACTGTCACAAGATAATAGTGAGAGCATGTAAAGTTAAAGAAAACCTGTCCACTTTACTGTGGAGCCAAGCTTGTTGTAGGACAAGGAAAGCTGCTAAGAGGCAAGGAGAAAAAGAAGGACAAATATGTTGAGGTAAAGGCTGGGTCAGACAGAAAAGAGAAAGGATTAATACTGTAATGGGACAGCAACACAGAGGGTGGAAAGGTAATACAAAGATAATAAAATATCAAATAAAAAATCTTTAGGCACAGAGGGGAAGGGGAGCTCAAGGCAACACGTGAAATAAAAAGATGTAAATTAGAAGAATCAAATTACTCAGAAGGGCAGAAGAGAAATGCGGTTAGAAGTGAGATGGGGGAAATTGACAGAGTTGCAGAAAATAAAACCTGAATAAACTGAGATGAAGATGCTTGTTATTATTAACAAAAAAGTATACTACTGAGTCTGATAATTAAAAACATAATTAGCTGCAAGTGATGAGACCCCCCCCTCGCCTTATTAACCATTTTTAGTCTTTCTGACCTTCTCTTTTTACTGCTATAGTTCTATTTTCCTTTAACATTAGAGCATTACATTCTTATCCTTTTGAAAAACGTATATGACTTTATTATATATCGCAGATGAATATTCCATCTGGATTAACATATAAATAATATATGGCACACACATTAAGCATTCAATGTGTCCTTAACATAAGACATCCCTTGTTCAAAAATACTTACTCGAGGAGTTTATTTCCAAGCAGTCTTCATTGGGATACATGAGGTTTGGTTCACCTGGATACCAGTTGGAATAGTTCCATCTTGTCCCATCATTCCATCTAAATGGTTTACGCTGGTAACATTTAAAAGCATATTGCAATTTTTTTTAGTAGGATATAGTAAAAGTAATTCAGTTTCTAAGGAGAACTGTATGCTGAGTCTGTAATATAGTGTATAGATGTATTAATCTAGGATATTTTACATTCTTACAAGCAAAATCTTTGAAGAGATGATAGTGTAAACAAAATATCAACCATAAAATATTTCAAACTTAATTTTTTTCTTCTTTTTGGTCTTACCAACTTGCTCATTGAGTACCCACCATCAACCAGTTTGCCATTCATTCTACTGTCCTGCCTGGCCAGAGCATTTACACCATCCCATGAGAGTCTCCTGTTTCCAGTGAGGATGTCCCTTATTATAAGCCAGTAATATGTCTAGAGAAGTTATAAAAACCTTTTATCCTAGGCTAGCCTGAAGTTTTTGAATTCCCACTCCCCTTGCGCCCTGGTAGCAGAGGCAGGACACTGATGAGGCATGACCTTCAATAATGGGCCATGAATGCAGGTTTCCACACACTGGCAACCTTTTACAGTGTTACACTGAAATGTTAGTGCTTGTTGATTGGTCAAAACAAAACTTTAAGCAGAAACCTTCTGGGCACATAGCATGGCTGGCCCAGGAACAAGGTCTGGTTAAGTGATTTTGCTCAGAATCACACCCAGGACTTTTGCAGGATCTAAGTCTAGCAGTACATAGTCCTAAACCTCTCAAGTTTCCCATCCATCTTACTGAACAACAGGACTTGACCACTGCCCTGACCATAAGGATGAGCAATCGAACATCAACAGGTTAGTCCCATCACTCACAGCCAACTTCTCCAGCATTTGGGATCTCTAATTAAACATGGACCACTGGGGCTGCAATCATGGCTCTATCACTCTGCTGGCATTCACCACTCAGTTAATGCTGTTTAACAGAGTATCAGCTCATTGCATGTGTTAAAATCCTACAAGGTACAAAACTGAAATTAACCGTTACTCTTTTAAAATAAAGTATAGTGGCATGATCATTAAAATCCTTATCACTTTCCAGTGAAATAAGGCACTATGGCACTTAAAAAGGGACCTAAATCAGGAATATCGTTTCAATGCTTTGCAATTTTTTCTACTTTTGAGTTATTTCTGCTTTCTGTACCCTTTGCCTCTCGGTGCTCATTGATACCTCACTTTCGGCATTACAACTGCTGCTTTATCCTCAGCTAAGTGATTCTGGTAATTTATCTCTTTTCTTGCACTATTACCAGAGCCAGCTGGCTCACTGACAAGAAGTTAGGATAGGAGAATCCACCTCTACAAGGAAGCCGGTCACTAACAGAGTCCCACAAGGATAGGCACTGTGGCCTCTCCTTTTTGGCATCTTTTTCTCTGAAGTCAAAGTAAACATCAAGGTCTTCTAGTTGACCACATTTTCAGACAACTGCAAAGTAGACATGATCATTGAATCCCATAAACACATAGATAATCTTCAAGACAGCCTGATGTAGGTTCATACATTCATAGGTTTATAGGTATTTACTAGGCTAATGACCACAAGGGTCTTTTTAAGCCTAGCCATGCATCCAAATCTCTGACAAGTCCTGATACCCTTGATAAGTCTAAACAGGGGACTGGTAGATGAAATATTTACAAGCTAGTGCCTGGGAGATGAACTATTTACAGGTTGCCTGTGTCCATTAGAGACATAGGTGCCAAACCAGGGATGAATTTCCTGTTTCCCATCCAGCTGTCCAGGTTGCACTTGAATTGCATTAGGGAGGAACTCTGCTTCACATGGATGGGAAGGCTTTTCCAGAGATAGGGTAATCTCTGGGATACACAACTGTCTCTCCAGCAGGTCTTATTTATATCACAGGCAAGGTTTAGTCTTTAGAACTGGCAGTTCTGGTGGTGTTCTTTTTGCGGATATACAAAAGGTCAATCAGAGTGGGGTCTGGCAATCCCCTCTATGTCAGCCATAGATCTCGCCTCAAAAGCCTTTAGGAGACAGAATACAGAGATAGAGCCTTGAGACAGTCTGCATAGGACATTTTATTTAAGCCCTGTATTCTTTTAGTGAAGAATCTCTGTGGACATTCAAGTTATTGGATATGCCTGGTTAGGTACATACCAAATAGGGCATTGTACTCTATGATAGGTCTGATGAATGCTGAATACAGTGGAACAATGACTTTCTTGGACTTAGATGCCATACCTTTGTTTATAGGTTGCGCAACATAGAAGGAAGGTCAGATTACTATCTATGGGTGTCCCTAAGTCCCTGACTACTGGGTCAACTCTAAGAAGTGTGCTGTCAATATGATAGTCATCAGGGGTAGAAGACTTACCGATGGATACTATTATGCATTTCTTGGCATTTAGTTTTAGTCCATGACTCTGATACCAGTTGTTTGTCTATGTCAGCCCCTCTTGGAGAACATTTGTGTCAGTGCGGGATTCAATGACTGCTCCTAATTTGCAATCATCTGCAAAGTTAGTCAACCAGAGACCACTGATATTGGCCTTGACTTCAAAGAAGTAAATGCCAAAAAAGAGCAGTCCAAGGACTGATCCATGAGGGACTTTACTTGTGTCTGGCGTCTTTGTAGAGATGGACTCCCAAATTCTAACTTCCTGGGTCCTGTCTGTGAGCCAGTTGGCTATCCACCAGGTGACGTACGAGTTTTTACCTAACTTCTTAAGTTTGTCAACAATGCCCGAGTAGGGTATTGTGTAAAATGCCCTGGCCAGGTCAAGGTTGGCAGTGTGAACCATTTTGCCCTCACCCATTGCTATGATGACCTTCTCAAAGAAGTCCACCAGGTTGAGTAGGCAAGATCTGCCCTTGACGAAACGAAACTGGGTTGGGTTCAGTGTCTGAAAGTTTACTATATCACTATTGATCATTTCCATGATAATTCTTTCCATGGTTTTACATATGAGACTAGTGTGATCTATTGGTCTGTAATTTTCAGAGTCTGTAGATGGTCCCCTTTGTTCGGAGGGATGACTGTTGCTGTTCTCCATTCATGTGGCATGAAGCCTGTTTGGAGGTGGGTCTATATCAGTTGAATGAAAAATCCATTCATCGAATACAAAATAATCAAAACATTACGGAAATCAAAATCGGTATTGTGGGGGGCTGTGTCCCCCACACCCCCTGCTAAATATATATTCTAACTCCGAGATCACACTACAGTGAGGAAAGGGCAAATACCCTACTCCTCACTGTACTGAGACCCCACAATACCATTTTTGATATCCATGAAGCTTCAATCTTTATGCGTTCGATGAACGGATTTTTCGTTCATCTGATATAGACCCTTTGGAGGCTACAGTTAAATAGCAATTCCAAAGGCATGTTTCATGCTATTTAGATGGCATCCTGGGATATTGTCTGGGCCCATTGATACAGTGATCTTGGTCTTAAAGAGAGCATTAAGGACCTGTTCCCTAGCGAGAGCAGGGGGGTTATATTTGATGGTATTTCCTGAGGGAAGGTTGAGGGGGGAGGGATAAAGTTGGAGCTTTAATTATTGGCCAGTAGGTTTGCTATATCTTGTGACTCAGTATAAGTGGCTCCATTTATAATGAGCTCTGCACACAATTGTGTATTCCCTTTGAGGTTGCGGACATAGCTAAATAATTCCTTGTGGTTGTCCTTGGCCTGGGAGGCCAAATTCACCTTAAATGTGGCTTTTGTAAACTTTATTTGTCCTTTGAGATATTTGTTTAGTTTGATGGCAGTGATTTTATTCTGCTGGGTGCTGGACCTCCTAATTTGTGCCATGATTTTTTTCCTTCTGTTATGCAGCCTACTGATTTTGTGATTCCACCAGGGTGGTTTGATTTTTGAGTTAGTTCTGTACTTCTTCCTTACTGGTACAGCAGCCTCTATGCAGCTATTAATATGCTTGTACAGGGTGTCTCTGAACAGTTCTGCACAGGCAGCAGTGTTCTCAGGGTTTACGGAGCTTGAAAGTTTGCCAGGTTATCACTTAATAGCAGAAGGTTAGCCTTAGTGTAGTTTTTGAATATTCCAGGTTTAGTTGGGGGTCCAGGTTTTATTTTTACTTCAAAGGAGACCATTTTGTGGTCTGATCTTACCAGGAAAGACATTACAGTAGGGGGTGTGCAGCACTCTCCCATATTAGTGTGGACCAGATGCAGTATGGCTGCACCCCTGGTTGGTGTATTGACTATCTGGTTCAGGGAGTTTGTGCTTACAAAATTCAGGAATCTCCTAACCCATATTACAGTTTCTTGCCTCCTGACACATCTATTTTTACATACTATTTGAAAATATTTTCCCATTTGCGCATATTTAAAGTAATTATCTTATATGGCCATATTGTGATAAGTGCTATGATACAGATTTGTTGTTGTTTTTTTTTTTTCTATACAAATCCTCAGTATTCAAGTCACACTGCAAATGTTGGCAGTATCTTACCGAGTGGTTATTGTGATTTATCCATTGAGTATGGTGTACATAACTGTGTAGGGGGGGGGGAGCTAACCTCTAATAAGATGTAAGTACAAACTTGTCGATCTCCTGTCAGGATTTCATAATTTGTGAAAAGTGAAGCAATTTTGTGTAGAATAAATAAAAAAATGGATTACCATGATAATGAAATAGTCCTTGAAAATGTCAAACATGCCTCACAAGCAGACAAATTAGTAAATGCATTCAAGAAACAAACTTATTTGGAATGTGAATACAATAAAACCACAGTGAAACACTAGGAACAACTAAATGATGTAAAAACATAATTTTTAAAAATCATAAAAAGTCAAAACATTGACAGAAATTGTTACAACTAAACAACTAAACAGAAGACGTGAAATCTCTGTTTTATATTTTTCATTACTGCTATGTTAATAACCATTTTCAACACTTTTCATTTTTCTTATCTATTTGATGTGTATATTTTATTCTAGCACATGACTTGTTACTAACTATGTATGTATGTATTTTTATGTATTTTTATAGCTTTTCTTCCTGGGCCTCTGCTGAAAATGGGCTCTTCAGACCCCAGTTAGACCATCCCAGTAATCAAATGTCAAATAAATAAATAAATAAATAAATCTTGAAGAAGAAATGTTTAAACAAAACAACAAGCAAGTTGATTTATTGAGTAGATCAGGAAGATAAAATGCCAATCCTGTATATACCTGAGGATACAAAACATGAGAAACCTTGTTATTTTTTAATGAGGAAATTAATTGTGGATATGCTGTTTCTACCAAAATACTTAGAAAGCAGAATTTAAAAACATATAAAGAATATATAAAACTGCCAATACTTCTGACATTAGAAAAGGTCCAAGATATGTATTTTGCATGTATGTATGCTTATCAAGTAAAATAATGGTTGATAAAATTCAATAAAGGCAGAAAAGAATAAAATGGAACAAATTAACACAAAATACTAAATTACTAGATTACTATTTAAAAGATGTTAGATGAAAGAAAGGGGACATACAGAAAGCAAGATCTGAACTTTACAAAAAGGTACTCATGCATCTTTTATTTACTGTGTACCATTAAAGCAACTGGGAAGAGACAGAGGTTTTACTACAAAAGTATAAAAATCAACCTGTTTCTAAAAAAAATTGTGCATGGAAAAAAAACACAAAAAGTATACTGAATGTCAAGAAAAAGAATTTTCATGCAATGGGAATGCAATACAAGAAAGACACAGAAAGAAAGAAAGTCAAAGTGAAAGGGAAAAACTCTAAACAAGACACAAAACTAAGAAATTGATCTCATAGGGATATAATGTGATTTTTCCTTGACACATAATGTAACTGATGGATACAGACTTGTGACGACCCACCACTGGACCAGTAATCAAGAAGCCTCAATTCTTACCACTGGCGCTAGTAGGGGACATACACTGGGAGGATGACAGGTACACACACAGTATTCCCAAATGCAGCTTTCTGCATCAAGTGCAATTTCCCTTAAGAACACACGGAGACCACAGTCAGTCCGGGGCTGGTTTCTCCCTCTTTCTCCAAATCCTCAAAAAGACTCCCCACTGGCACACGTATAGAGTTGAGATCTCGGCTGAGTGGCCAAGCCAAGACTTCCAGCATCCTCTCTGTCCAACCAATGCTTCGTGTCTCTGCCCCAGTAGCTGACACACACACTCTTTGAGGTTTGATTTACACACACAGACACATACACGCGCACCCACACACACACACACACACACACACACACACACACACACACACACACACACACACACACACACAGAAACACACACACACACACATATACGTGGGAAAGGCTGGCACAGGTTTACTAGCTATGCAGCCTTTTTCTCAGACTATAAGGCAGTTATCACTGCCACCAGCTAACTCCTTATCAGCTACTTTAAGTCCAATCTTAAAATCTTAAAAAGGGTAGTTTGACCAAGAGCAAGGCTATTAGGAGTGGCCTACACAGTGTCATCAAATAAATATGCAAGTACTCTCAGAACTCAAATATCTCTACACAGATCAGCCACAATGAAAGGTTTAAAAGGTTTAAATATATTTAATAATAAATAATACAAGAGCAAGAAAATACTCAATATATATTCACAGTGACATCAGAGTTCAAAATCACAGGCAATATTTAAAACAACATTGCAGGACAGTCTCAAATAAATAAAGAAAAAACATCTAAACTATGCTTCACTATATTCCTGGTTGAATCTAAGATAATTACTATACCCTAGTTAACATACTTAAGATCAAGGCATATGTGGTGAATGGATCTTCTAGCTGCTGTCAGGTCAAAGACAGAATACAGAATCCTGTGTCTCTCTAAGAGATCTCTCAAATTAATATCTCAAATATTATGGCAGGGATAGCTTGCAGAATGACATCATTTTTGTCATCTGACGCTATCCCAGGTGAAACTCCCACTGCTGGAATCTGGCAGTATTTAGCATCTACCTGTGAAAATATATAGACCTCACATCTGGAAGTCATAAAACAATTTCATCCCTTCACATTTCAAGACTAGTAATTATTTCACCTTAGAGACAATACAGAAGGCTCCCTTGTTTTAGACATTGTGTCTCCTTGCTGCATTGAAACTAAAATCTTTTATTGCATATTGCATAAAGTAAATTAATTTCAGCTATTTTTCTGAAGTTTTGCTGGACTGAAGTTAACCTCCTGTGTTCCAGTTTCCAATGTTAAAATATATACATTTAAACAGTTACAATAATGCATGTATATTTGTGTTCTTTTCTAACGTGGCACACTGTGGATACATCTCAAGCATGTTGCAAAAACCTTTTCAACACACATGTCTGTACAAACCTAGTTTCATATACACATCACATACAGTTCTAATATATTTGTAACACAAGCACCTTATATAAATCATACTGATATTCACAAATGACATATAATTATTTATAAAATTCCAGCTAGCTGTGCTGTCAGAATCTCCCTTTGCCACAAGACCAAAAACACATAACGTTAGAAAATTACTCCCTAAATAAAACAGTAGTCTAGAAAGGTGGTATAGAAAGGCAAGTGAAAGAGAATACTAAATGGGAGGAAGTTTATCTCCAGAGATAAAGACGGCAAGTTTACTTAGAAGATTCAAATAAAAATAACCATTTTGCTGGACTCTGAAAGAGAAAGAGACATAATGTAGGATACAGGGCTTATTATGAATAATCATATGTGGTTTCATCAGAAATTGATTATTGCACCCCAAAACCTCTTAAACCTTGGGGAGGTCATGACTCAAAATGGCAGTACTCCAAGGTTAGAAAGCACAAATGTTATTATTATTTTTAATAGGTGCAAGCCTACACCTCCTGATAAGGAGACAAATCTCTCATACCCCTAAACTATCTGTATCTATAGTTATATCTATATCTAAACATGGATGTTCCACTCACCAGGCTGAACAAGGAGAAGGTTACTGTCAGCTGCCTGTCGGGTGCTCGGATCCACCACATAACACAGGCACTTAGGCCACTCCAGAACAAGTACAAGTATGACGCTGTCATTGTACATGTTGGTGTGAATGATCTAAGACATACCTCCCTGGACTACATGAAAAGAGACATTGAAGAGCTCTCTGATCATGTAGCCCAAGCTGGTATGACCCTGACTTTGAGTAGCATACTACTTTCACCTAGAATGATACCACAATACAAAGATAAAATGATCAATTTCAACAATTGGCTAAGCTTCTGGTGTCATTCTAAGGGGATCCAGTGTCTGTCTGCCTGGGATGACATGATAGACAAGCCTCGCTGTTCTGCCAGAGATGGGTTGCACCTGTCACCCCTAGGTTTTCGAATACTGGCCAAGGCTCTTGCCATCCCCATAGTGCCTTTTTTAGGTAAGGCTCAAAGGACAAACCAACCATCGTAACCAGCACAGGTAACCAAAACTAAGGGCAATGCTACTCAACGCCAGAAGTCTCAACCTAAAAATGCACACACTCGAGGCTCTCCTCAGCATGGAGAAAATCGATGTTTGTGCAGTGACGGAAACCTGGTTCATGGCTCAAGAGAGCACCCCAGCACTGCCAGGTTACAATTCATATCATACCTTCCGGCCTCAGTTACCGGATCGCAGTACAAAGGGTGGAGGTGTATCCATATTCATCAAGGATACCCATATCTCCGGGTTAGTAGCACAGCATGATGCCCCAGAGATCATCCATGCGCAACTATCAGCAGGCAAAACCACATTTCAAGTCGTAGACAGTTATAGATCGCCCACCATGTCCCAAGATGCTTACTCTGCATTCCTTGAGACATTGGAAAATATACAGGTCCTACCCAACACCATAATCTTGGGTGATTTGAACTACCCTGATATAGTCCGGGTGAACTACCAATGTTCAAACTCCTACGCTCAGCGATTCATAGAATTTATAAATTCAAATGCCCTTGAACAACTAGTATGTTCCCCCACTAGAGGGGACAACATATTGGATTTAATCATCACAGATATGGGCTCCCATTGTACCACACCCATTATCACCCCCTCTTTGGTCAGATCCAACCACAAACTGATAACCCTGGACATCCTCACTCCTCCACCTCCCCCAATCAAAGAAACCATAGTCAAAAACCTTTCCAAAGCAAACTTCAAACTACTTGCATCCGAAGTGGAAAGCTTCACTATTCCCTTGCAGAAGGATAATGATATCCAGGATGCGGAATCCTACACCAAGGCACTCTATATGCATCTTCAGGATTGCATGGACCATGCTATCCCAAATAAAACCAAGACTCCTTCCTCAAGCAAGAAGAAACCAGTCTGGCGGACCCCGGCCATAAGCAAACTTTACAATAAAAGGAGGAGACTTATACAAAAAAAGGCCAAAACTCAAGTAGAAAAATCATCCCAGATCAGCATTAGTAAGAAATTGAGGGCCCTCATCAAGTCAACTAAAGCTAATTTTGAAAAGAAAGTTGCCAAGGACACCAAGGATAACCATAAGGCCTTCTATGGCTACGTCAAAACCCTAAATGGCAACGCTCAGGTCTGTTCTGAGCTAGTACAAAATGGAACAAAATACACTGACCCTTCTGACATTGCCAACATCTTGGCTGACAGGTTCAGTGCAAAGCCCCCCCCTCACCACCTACAGGGCCTATTACCATTCTAGAGGATTGTGTAAGTTTAATTATTACTGATACGTTGGTTAACAAGGCTCTATCTAAAGCTAAAAACACTGCCTCCATGGGACCAGATGGTGTCCCAGGCTGTGTCATACGCGAGCCCCAAAAGGAATTAACCCCGCATCTTAATACCCTGTTCAGTCTCAGCCTCTCCACAGGATATGTGCCCATAGAATGGTGCACGGCAATGGTGGTCCCGCTACACAAGGGTGGGGCCACACCTGACCCTGGGAACTACCGACCAATAAGCCTGACCAGTCTGATCTGTAAGGCTATGGAGCAAATCATTATGGAACTTATAAATGGAGAGATTGGGAACCTTCATTCGCTGGACCCCACAAAGTTTGGCTTCGTCAAGGGCAGATCATGCCTCCTGATCCTGGTGGATTTCTTTGAGACAGTTACTCAGGCTATAGATAAGGGAAAGGAGGTACACACGGCTTACCTTGACCTTGCTAAAGCATTTGACACCATTCCCCATTCAGGTATTATTGATAAGCTCACCAGCCTGGGCATAAGCCCTTACGTCACAAGATGGATTGCAAACTGGCTCTCAGATAGATCCCATAAAGTAAGAGTAGCGGGATCTATGTCCGAATCCAGACCAGTAATGAGTGGAGTGCCTCAGGGCTCTGTCCTGGGGACCCTCCTGTTTGGCATATACTTCTCAGAAGTACAGGCAAGCACGGAAGGGCTGTGGCTGACTAAGTTTGTGGACAACTGCAAACTGGGTGCTATAATAGAGTCTCCGGCCGACATGGAGATCCTCCAGAAGGGCCTAAATGAGACTGATGCATGGTGTCAAAGCCATGGTCTCAAGCTAAATGCAAAAAAATGCGTAGTAATCCCCTTTGGAAAAAACAGAGTACCATAAACTACAACATAGGAGGTAATCCCCTGAAATCTGAAGAAGAAATAAGGGATCTAGGGACCCAAGTAGATAGTCAGCTTTCCTTTGATAACCATGTTGCCAAAGTGGTTAGAAAATCCTTCTATGTAACCCATCTGATTATGAAAGGGTTCGCATCAAGATCTAAGGATGTAATGGTGCCCCTCTACTCTTCCCTCATCAGACCCATTATTGAGTACAATAAACCAATTGGAATGCACCTGGCTAGACATCTCCAGCAGCTGGAGAGACCAGAAAGGTACCTAACCAAGAGGATTACTGGCCTCAAACAGTTGCCTTATGCAGCACGATTGAAAAAGCTAAGACTGTTCTCTGTTGCATACCACTTTCTCAGAGGCGATCTCTGTCTAACGTACTGAGCCATGTCCAACCCAGAATTGTTGAACATGCTCCATCTTAGCAAAACCAAATCTACTCGAGCTACATGCTCTAGGGATATAAACCTCAACACAACAATGAATAGAATATGCTGGAGGGATAGATTCCCTTCGCAGAGACTTCCCTTATTATGGAACAGGGTCCCGATCTACATAAGACAGAGCCCCTCACTATCACTCTTCAAGAGGAACCTTGATGAGTGGATGGGTAACAGAAAGTTCACACCAGGGATCACACCAACAGCACTACTAGATAGGGGCCAAGGCTACTAGCTGCTAGTACAAGGGTCTAGGGAACTACTAAAGGGGCAGTGAATACCACACAACGTGGCTGGGCTAATATATGCCTTCGGGCAGATAGGCCAGTACCAACCTATGAACCTATAAATTATGTCTATCTTTATAGATAGATGGATAGAAAGGTCTACATTGGTACAGTGAAGTGACAGAACTTCAAACTGCATATAGTTGAGACCACATGATCAACGTCCTGTAACTTTGAAAAGTAAAACAAAACAAAACTCTGAGTTTTTGTGAGGGGGGGACCCCTGCACCCCTCATATCTTCTGCTAATTATATATACCAACTCTAAGATCACACTACATTGGTGAAAGGGTAAATCCCTCGATCACCACTGTACTATGATCTCATTACAAAACATCAGAGTTGTAGAATTGTAACTTTGATATACCAATATGGACCCATATACCGCGGTGGTGCAGTGGTAGCATTGTTGTTGTTGTTCTCCTGTTCGATTCTCGGCTGGGGTGTCTTCTGTGTGAAATCTGCATGTCCTCCCCACGGTTAAGTAGCCTCCGAAAGACATGTATGAATGCCTTCGCTGAAGGTTGGGTGTCGGGCTGGCAACTCAGCACCATAAAAATCTACTGCCAATCATTAGCGGACCGGAGTTCCGTTATGGTGATCCCTAACTGGGAAAAGCCAAAAAGACAAACAACAATATTAAATACACAAAAGTTCAAATGCCAGAATATTGAACACACATGAGCAAACCTCACCCCCATAGCAAAAATTAAAAACATATTTTATGCAGCAGGCAAGCCTCCTGCGCACTCACACGCCCTGAAAATTACCAATTCCACTATAGTAGGGGTAGGGCAACTTCCCAAATCCTTGCTGTGCTGTGCTGTGATCTTGCACAGAAAAAAAGCTAGTAATTGATTGATTTTCAATCAGCTCTACTGGCTTTTTTCAACAATGTGAATTACTGATCAAATTAATGAATTTTATATATATATATATATATATATATATATATATATATATATATATATATATATTTATATAGGTCCACTATGTAATTTCGAAATACCGAAATCCCGAATTTCAGTATTTCAAAATGACATAGCCGAAAACTCAAGCACAACTCACAATTCTGAAAACATACAACCTTAAAATTCAAAATCCCAAAACTATGCTACACATACAGTACACACATAAACAAACACAACCCCCCCCCACAATCAAATAAATGCATCTACACTATAGATAAGCAGGGGGGCAAGCACCCCCCACTTATATATTTTAACACCGAGATCGCACAAACAGAAACACAAACGAAACTCACACACATCTTAGAGTCCCTCACACACACACACACACACACACACACACACACACACACATACACACACATCACAGTCACAACACTCACTTACACACAATAAAGCCCCTAACCAACACACTTACACACACAAACTTAAATAAATTCAACCCATACATCCACACACCACACCATTGGAAGTGGAAATTCAACATCTCCGTGCTTCAGGATTTTGAATTTCATGCTTCTGACAGTTTTCAAACTTTTAGTTTTCGGCTATGTAATTTCAAAATACTGAAATTTGGGATTTCAGTATTTTGAAATTACATAGAGGACCCATATATGAATATATATATATATATATATATGAAATTACATACAGGACCCATATATGAATATATATATATATATATATATATATATATATATATATATATATATATATATATATATATATATATGTGTGTGTGTCTTTTCAGGCTTGTTGGCTGTTGGTGAAGCACCCTCCAAGAGGAAAAAACGCTGAGAGAAGAAGGGAGCCACTTTTGAGATTTTAAGTATTTTTTCTCTGTTTATTTGCTAAGTTTTTCTGCATAGCTGCCTAGCTTTAGCATTTTCTGGCTTGTTAAACTTGATTTCTGTATTAGTAGCTGTATTTAGAGCACAACCAAAAGCTGTTTGCTGAATTTCCTGTTTGCACTTAATTTTAAATCGTTTTTTCTTAAAACTTGCATATTTTCTGTCCTTGACCTAGCACTCTTGTGTGGGGTCATTTACTGCACTGTTATAACTTGATATTACTTGTGAACCTCTGCTATCTCTGTAAAAAACAAAAACAAAAAAAAAATCTTGCTTTTTTTCCCCACTTTTCTGAGAGTTAAAAAAGTTCAGTTACAGGCTTGCTGTTCCTGAACTGTTTGAAAGTTTCTGTGAGGCCATTTTTGCTTGGGCTGAAGGAGGGTCTCTCTGTTCATCAGTGGCAGTGACTAACATTGAGCAGCTTCCCTGCCCCCGTAGAGGTGGTTACTGACTTGAAACTGTAGTTTTATTGGCCACTAGGGGTCATTTCCATAACTCCTTCATCTTCCTCTCTTAAAACCTAGTTGCCTCATGGTTTGAGCATCTTTTCAGGCTTGTTGGCTGTTGGTGAAGCACCCTCCAATAGGAAAAACGCTGAGAGAAGAAGGAAGCCACTTTTGAGATTTTAAGTATTTTTCTCTGTTTATTTGCTAAGTTTTTCTGCATAGCTGCCTAGCTTTAGCATTTTCTGGCTTGTTAAACTTGATTTCTGTATTAGTAGCTGTATTTAGAGCACAACCAAAAGCTGTTTGCTGAATTTCCTGTTTGCACTTAATTTTAAATCGTTTTTTTCTTAAAACTTGCATATTTTCTGTCCTTGACCTAGCACTCTTGTGTGGGGTCATTTACTGCACTGTTATAACTTGATATTACTTGTGAACCTCTGCTATCTCTGTAAAAAACAAACAAAAAAATCTTGCTTTTTCCCACTTTTCTGAGAGTTAAAAAAGTTCAGTTACAGGCTTTCTGTTCCTGAACTGTTTGAAAGTTTCTGTGAGGCCATTTTTGCTTGTGCTGAAGGAGGGTCTCTCTGTTCATCAGTGGCAGTGACTAACATTGAGCAGCTTCCCTGCCCCCCGTAGAGGTGGTTACTGACTTGAAACTGTAGTTTTATTTTCCCTTTTGGGTCTATTCCTTCTTCTTTCCAGCCCCTGCTATCAAGCACGCTTTAACGTGCTTTAGCGCGATTTAGCGCGGAGTTGCCACTAGAGCAGCATTGGGCAGCGCCGGTTAAACAAGGTTGGACTCTTTCTGGCTCCAGAAAGTCTGTTCTTCAATTTTTCCCTTAGAACTGCTCTGTTAGGAACCTAAACAGTTTACACCTACACTAAAAAGTGCAGCACTTGTTCCAAATAGCTTTTTCTTCTCAAAAAGCTCAGCACTTGTCTTATAAGCATATCCCTTGTCTTATAAGCATTCTCTTTGCAGGTCAAGCACTCCTATATTATACAAATCTCTCACTAGCAAAACCCCCAGGAGTGCCCACTTCCCTGCTAAGCCCACTACTTTTCTGTCTCATACCAACTCATAATTCTTTCTAGCATGTCGAAGGGTCAGATGCTGGCGTCCTCTCCTGCCCATTTGGTGAATCTGGGAATTCTGAGACAATGTTACAATTGCCTCATGTACACGGACAACCATCTCCTCCTCCCATGTAACACTAACACTTGTGAGAGATGCAGCTATTTAGCCAGACTGGAGGCTGAGCTCTCTCAACTCAGGACTGGCAAGACCAGGCAGGAGGAGAAGGCAACTACACACACCACAATACCAGTCTCACATAACTCAACCACACCACTGAATCAAACACATAAACACACTAAGACATACTCGGAGGCTCTGAGTAAAATTTACCTAAACAGCAGAGGCCTCCAAAGCAGACACCCAAGCAACTGCAAACTCAATACACCACACAAACAACACATAAACAACAAAATCAGTGTGCAAAGCAGTCACTGCCCTTAAGGCCAAATACAACACCAAACATACTTGTCATAGGTGACTCCATAGTCAGACACACTGACGTCCCGCTCACCAGACTGAGTAAGGAGAAGGTCACAGTAAGCTGCCTGTCGGGTGCTAGAATCCGCCACATAACACAAGCACTCAGGTCTCTCAACAGCAGGTACAAGTACGACTCAGTCATTGTCCACTCTGGTGTCAACGACCTGAGACATACCTCCTTGGACTACATGAAAAGAGACATTGAGGAGCTCTCTGATTATGTAGCCCAGGCAGGTATGACCCTGACCTTGAGCAGTATCCTACCTTCACCTAGAATGATGCCACAATACAGTGATAAGATGATCAGCTTTAATAATTGGCTTAAATTCTGGTGTCATTCAAAGGGGATCCAATGTCTGTCTGCCTGGGATGACATGCTGGACAAGCCACGCTGCTTTGCAAGGGACGGCTTGCACCTGTCACCCCTAGGCTTCGGATATTGGCAAAGGCTCTTGCCACCCCATAGTGCCTTTTTAGGCAAGGCTCAAATTCTAAACCTACCACCCTAGAACACAAAAAGTAAAAAACTAAAGGTAATGCTGGTCAATGCCAGAAGTCTCAATCTCAAGATGCACGCACTTGAGGCCCTTCTCAGTATGGAGAACATCGATGTCTGTGCTGTGACAGAAACCTGGTTCAAGGCTCCTGAGAGCACCCCAGCACTAGCAGGTTTCACCTCATATCATGCGTTCCGGCCCCAGAATCCGGACAACACCAAGAAAGGAGGGGGTGTCCATATTCATAAAGGACACCCACACCTCAAGGTTGGTGGCAACGACGATGCATCGGAGACCATCCAGGTGCAATTAACCATAGGCAAGACTGCTCTGCAATTTGTAGCATGTTACAGGCCACCCTCTCAAACTCAGGAACCTCACATGGCCTTCCTGAAAACAATGGAGGGGATAAATGTATCTCCAAACACCATCATACTAGGTGACTTCAACTACCCTAATATAGACTGGGAACACTACTCAAGCCCAAACACTCTAGCCCAAAGGTTCCTGGAGTTCATAAACTCAAATGCCATGGAACAACTAGTCACCATCCCCACAAGAGGAGAAAACATACTTGATCTCATCATCACGAACATGGGATCACAATGTTCAACACCGGAAGTATACCCCTCACTGGTGAGATCAGATCATAAACTAATCTCGCTGGAGGTCCTCATCCCGCCCCCACCTGAAACAAAAAAGACCACAGTGAAAAACTTCTCAAAAGCCAACTTCACACTTCTAAAAACTAGTGTGGTCCCCTTTAAGGCCCCTGAGCCAGTGGTAAACATTACTCAAACCGCTGAATCACTTACAAATGCCTTCTACCAGCACCTACAGGACTGCATGGATCAGGCAATCCCAAACAAAACTAAGACTCTTTGTACCGAAGGCAAGCGTCCAGTCTGGTGGACCCCAGCCATAAACAAGCTCTACAACAAAAGGAGGAAGCTACTACAAGATAGAGCAAAATCCTTGAAAGGTAAGACACCTTTGATCATTATAAGTAAAAAACTAAGAGCTCTCATAAAATCATCCAAGGCAAATTTTGAGAGAAAAATCACCAAGGATTCAAAAGACAATCATAAGGCCTTCTTTAGCTATGTTAGAAACCTAGGAGGAAACTCCCAGATATGCTCAGAATTAGTTCAAAATGATGTGAAGATTACTGAACCTACACACATTGCCAACATACTGGCTGACAGGTTCAGTACAAACTTCTCCCCCCCCTCCCCCCAAAAGGAGAGATATCTATACCAGAGAATTGTAGCCCCCCAAACATCTCCAACGCCCAGGTGAGAACTGCTCTCTCCAAAGCAAAAAACACAGCATCCATGGGACCGGATGGTGTCCCTGGCTGTGTGCTCCATGAACTCAATGAGGAATTAAACCCGCAGTTAGGACAGCTGTTTAATCTTAGCCTCACCTCAGGATACGCACTCCAAGGAGTGGCGACGGCGACTGTGGTCCCACTTCACAAGGCGGTGCCTCCACCGACCCTGGAAATTACCGTCCCATTAGCTTGACAAGCCTTATCTGCAAAGCCATGGAGAGGATCATAATGGAACTCATAAATAAAGACATAGGGAACTTGCAGACTTTGGATCCAACCCAGTTTGGCTTTGTCAAAGGCAGATCATGCC